>NC_054055.1:71704305-71860235 GCF_017639655.2 Falco naumanni
TCAAAAAGCAGCTACCAAAAAGAAGATGAAACATTTCTAGTTCAGATTATTTTCTCAGACTACATACCTGCAATAAGTCTCCTTCATCAAAACGTAGCATTTCTATTATGCCATCCGACTGGATGAAAGCTGCAAAGAAAAACAAAAAAACTAAGTAACTACCAGAAAAATATTTTGTTACTAAACAGAGTAACTTAAACATCTGAAATCTTAAGTACCTCACATTTTGTATATAGAGGTATGACAAATCACAGTAACAAGAGTCTCTAACAAAATACCAAACACAAATCTGTGATACAAATTTTCCCAAGAGCTCCAATTCCAAGATGTTTGTATTAATAAGCATCGCACTTTGCAAATCAGTCTTTTGGCATAAAAATGTTCAACCCCAAAGTGAACAACTTCTTCCTGGTTCCCTAAAAAGGCTGGCTGTACCAAGCTAACCCAGTATTTCAACCAATATGACTGACTGGATACCTATTCAACAAAGTTTAATACATCTAAGCCCAGAAAGAATTCTGACACTTAATAATGGAATTTCAGTTTCATGTATATAACTAAAATCTTAACTGTACATCTGGAAAGCCTCGTTCACACTGTTCCCTAATTTTTAGTGTGGCAACAACTCTCTCCATCTTGACAGCAACTTAACAAATTCTGGAACAGTTTAGAAGTGTTTGCACCATATGACTAAACTCGATGAAAAGTTCATGCCTCAATCACATATAGGATCCTCAAATTAAGCATTCTTCCTCCACTCATTTCCTCTAAATGTTTGGTAAGGCAATTGTTCTTCAATTCCTCTCATAATGTAGGGGATGCTACTTTCTTTTAAAGACAAAGAAATAAGGGCATTGCCCTTCCTGTAAAATATAATAGTCTGTACAAGAATGAACATGAGTTAAAAAGGAAAGAGAAGTTCAGAGAGGTCGAAATTTCACTCCCCAAAAGACTACTCACACACAAACACACAGAGCAGGTCTTTAGGATAAAATACAGTAACGAACTCAAACCAGAAATTTGTATTTTAAAAAAATCCCTATAAATACCTCCTCCCCTACCCTCTGACCTTATTCCATGACTGCCTTTACCATTCAGCTAGATGAAGCTGGGAGTATGATAACACACCTCTCTTTCCACAAAGAGGAATAACCTCAGAGGAACAAAGAGGAAAAAGTTAAAGATTTCCCAGCCCACAGAAGCATAGTGTGCACTTCTGGAAGATGGAATTTGAATCCCAGTCTGAAAAAAGAGATTTAAACCTTCATCTCCCACTTTGAAAGTCAATGTTCTAACAAGAACAAGTATTACAAGTGGCCATGTTGGTGACCTTTTATCTATGATATTTTAAAAGAAAAAGTGACCTTAGTTTCAGAAAGCAGAAATAGGAAAAAAGCACTCTTGGCAGACAGGAGTAAAGTCACTTACCACACAAAGAAACACTATTTTTGACATGTATTTGTCCCAAACATTTCCTCACTGCTTTAGTGAAACCTCACTCAGCACCCAAAATTCAATCTGCTACTTAACATATCACTGTCTGCACATCCAGTCTACATCCCTGATTCCCCTCATATTTTGATACCTTCTCATAAAAGCTACAAACTCCACAACCATGTTTTCATATGACCAAAAGTAAAAGTTAACATAAAACAAAGGTTGCTGCTGTCATCACCAAAAGTCTTTTTGGTATGCAAGCAACCCAAACAAATAAACAAAATCCCAAATCACAATATTTTATACAATTACTTTTCAAGCTACCATACCTCCGAATCCTAACGTGTGGTGACACAGGCTGAGAAAGCAGCCCAGTGCATGTGGAAGTCTGAAAATCACCACAGAGGACAAGAGGCAGGGGGTCAGATTATAAACAATATGCATGCCCTGCAATATTAACAGTGGCATGAGCGGTACTAGTCAGTCATGTCAGCCAATATCTTAGAATTTTTTTTGGTGCATTCATTGTTCTATCTTAATGTTTTCCAAAAGAAACAAAAGTCATCCTTAATCCAAGAATTGGAGGTTTGGTTAATCATTTATATCGAAGAACTATACAGAACATAGGGCAAGGAAAAAAGAAAAAAAAAAAAAAAAACAAAAACACCCAGAACAGTATTTAAACGGCTGTTACAAGATCAAGTCCTACAGCTTATGAAAATCTGGGCTTTTAAAACTTAAATTACTGGAGTAGGACCATCAGTTTAAATTTAATCCTAGAAACAAAGAACAAGTGGAGTTTACAGAGTTAACTGGCAATACTTATGCAAGACATTCAAAAGCCACTGTTTAATTTTGTCTTTAAAACCACTCAAAAAACCCTATCTATAAACGAATCATAGCACAAGAGTAAAAATGAAGCTTTGACATGTCAGGTTAAAAGGCAAAGTATGACAGCTAATCACAATTCCATAGAAATGTCATGCCTATCCTCTGTGCAAAAAAAATCAAGTTACAGTTTAGCTGATATGGAAGGGAAATTCTCAATTTTTAACTCAGGGAGAAATCCAGAATGAAATTAGACTTTCTGATGTATTTTATTTATTGCAAGTTTAATGATGACAATTTTAAAAAAGATTTTACCTATACAAGCGCACCTTCCTAATAGTCAAAAAGAACTGCACCTCTGAGGTTGGGCTTTTTGACTTCTTTTGTTTTCTAGCTTTCTGGTTTGGAAACAAAGAAAACAGCACTTGACTGTGACATCAGGCACAAAGAAAAAAATCATTAGGAAAAGGCTTTTTATATTCATATCTACCAACGAGTAAAACTTAAAAGCGTATTTAATCAAATCACAAATTCTTAGTATTTTCCTAACACTTCTCCCCTGTTTTAAACGATACACTGTAGATACAAAGAGCAGAAACTAGCAACGGTTCTTCCACAAGGCTAGCACACACAGACACTCACAGAAACTAGCCAAAACTTTCTACACAAGCAGCTTGAATGCAGGCAGCCCTTCTGTAAACCCCAAACACTTTCTCAGCCACTCTTCAGTTACTTCGTCTTTGCGGCAACTTACGAACAAAGCAACAGATGTCACAGAACATTCTGAGTGGATGACATTGTTAAATAGAAGTGCCATTCATCATTACATCATTTAAGAAATGTTTTTAGAGAGCAGATGACAGTTAGTGCCAGGTGAAGTCTGATGCACAGCAAAATTTGGCGGCTGGCCATTTCACAGCAGTCACATCTCAAGTGAGACTGTGATGAAGTTTCTGTGGTTATACTCTTCACTTTGTTTTAGACTAACTTTCAAGTCTTTGCTTCTATTTTATCAATTATTTCATCAAAGCAAGGAAATTCCAAGTAAATACCTACACCTTTGTGAGCTGAAAGCCTGTTTTTGCAACTGACTTCTCAGACTCTCAATTCAGGATGAAGAAACGAGTCACCTCATTCAAATAAGGCAAAGCCTATTACATTTTAAAAAAGCTCCACTGATGAGTCATAAAGAATCACCCAAATCCCTGTAAGAACAGCTCTCAAACTGTCCAATATGGACCACAGAGAGGACAAAGGCTTCTTCAAAGTGAAATGCACACAGTGCCCAAAGAAGAGCACACTTCCTTCTGGGTATTTGCCCACTCCAGAATTAGAAGCACTTGTACTACCTGAGCTAAGTAAATTCATAAACTTCTGCAGTGCCAGTCCAAAAATAGTCTTCTCTATCCTTTTACACAAAATATGTATGTCACCAATAGAGAATAGGTTATTAACAATGCCAAAAGACTCTGCAAGCAATTAAGTATGAGATCACTTGGGCATGCTTTATTAGGTGAACCATTCCCCATGCTACAGAGGAAGATGACTGTTTCTGCAAAGTCCCTAACAATTTCTTCTGGAAAAACTTCCCAAAGTCTGGGCTGATATCATCATGCTCTACTATCAGTCTAATACTGTAGCCAATACTTTGATACTCTGGAATAGTAAACTGCAGCAAATTAAGACCTGCCGACTGCCATTTCAGTCACCCCTGCCACACGACTGGCAACTGCTATGAGAGGGGCACAACATAACATTTGGGGTACGAAGCATTTCAGCTGTCCCAGCGTGATCTGCCACCGCACAAATCAGCAGCCAAGAAGCCAAATTACACCTTAGGAAAATAATTTCTTCCTGACCCTACAGGCAATTGAAGCCCTGAAGACTGCTTAGAATAGTTATTAGTCAAACTTTACATGTTATTAGCATGTTCACAGCCCAAAGAAGGAAAAGGATTAAGCTTCACATGTATAGATTTCAAAGCCAGAAGAATCACCGTCTCCATTCCTCCTCACCTATGCTGAGCAGGTATTTTCTTCTAAGAGATATACACAAATCCCTCTCAGCAGAAAACCTTTATCCTTCCAAGATCCCACAAGATGCAAATTTATCAGACTCATGAGAATCTGTGACAATTTCAGTCTCACTACTTGGATATTAAGTGATTTCAGGGTCAAATTTTTCCAGCTTCTAGCTTGCATATCCTGGTTTCCTCTTTTCAGACAATACGTCACTATTAACAGAAGTGATACAAGCAACAGCAAACACTAAAAATAAAAAAAACCCCACCACTAAACCCAATAAAAATAGAAGTTTCATTTTCTGCTTGTTTTCAATTTGCAAGCTTTTAAAAGGCAACTTTTTTTATTAAGTCAGCTTTTGTATGAAAAGCACATGAAAGGTATCAGAAAAATTTATAAATCTAAGTCTTTCCACTGGCTCCAAAACACCTTTTTCTAAGGAGAGCATTTTCTAAGCTTTTCCAAACTCTTTAAAAAAATAACAATACAAAACCCACCACCACAGCCATAACCCCTAACCCCCTAAAGCACAGCTTTCTGGAATAGCAAAAAACACTATCCAGTCATTATTACCAGTAGATTTCTAAATCCTTTCCCCTGCCCTTTCCAATATCACAGTACTTGATGGTAAACACCTAAAGTAGTAAAAACGGAAACAATAGTGCCCTAAACAGATATTGAATTCACTTAAATTCCTCAAAGCTTAAGCAGCATCTTTTCACAAGTTTATATAGCTCGCAGCCAAGTTTTGCTCAAATATATTCCTATTTTAACTGTCTCTGTTCCAAGCCTTTTATATTTGAGCTTAAAATAAGAAAAGTACAGATGAACAAAGCAACAAATAACAAGAAGAAAAATTTAAAATCCTACAGGTCTCTAAAATAAACCAGAACTTACTATCAAAATCATTTTAGCCAACACCAGTCTTTAGAGGTGCTCGAATTACACATAACGGACTAAGTTTGCATGTAATGCGAGACCACTGAATACGCCAAGACTCTTGGTGCACAATTATAAAAAAATTCTCCATGGTTTACAGGTTATAAGGCCTACTCTGAGATCTAATTTTTAAGATGGCTTTGCACATTTTTCTTTCATATCGGCACTGTCAATTTCTTCATTTCAACAGGAATGCATATTCTGGCATACATGCTTATAAAAACACTATTCTGAAATATTACTTAGTTCTTACTCCATAACACAGTTTTTTTAATTAAACAGATTTTTTTTAATAAAAATAATTTATTTTTATGTTAATCATTACATATCCTCTCACATACTTGCAAGAACTGTTTTCTCCCTTAACTCTCGTCTAAACCAATTTTCTAATTTTCTTATAAGCTATATTTATACAATATATATCAGCTAGTCTATCAATTCTCTCCAAATTCTGGAAATAGTGCCCCAACTTACTAAAATAGGGCCAGATTGAGTATTTAAATCTCTCCTAATTTACACTAAGTTTTTTAAAGTCCAGTTTTTAACGCTTTGACTTAATAACTAAGTTCACTTCTAGGTAACTATAACCACGAGCCAATTACAATGTGCTAAATGTCATTCACTTCTGTCTATGCAATTGTAATTACAGCATTTGTATCACTACTGGTTAAACACAGCACAACTAAAACTGTACAAGTTGGTTTTATAGCTTTGACTCAATTAACTGCTTATGTGCAATCACACAGTTTCAACCATCCTGAA
This sequence comes from Falco naumanni, assembly GCF_017639655.2. NCBI lineage: Eukaryota > Metazoa > Chordata > Aves > Falconiformes > Falconidae > Falco > Falco naumanni. The sequence goes on from NC_054055.1 coordinate 71,710,293, forward strand.
GAGTGGAAAACTAAGCAGCATGTGAAATAGAGGTAGGTGGATATATAATGATATAACAGCATTTATGAAAGGAAAATGACACTGTAAAAAATTAAATACCCCACAGATAAAGAAAACCAGTATTATGCCACAGTGCAAGCAACCATTATCATTGTATTCAAGAATATAAAAGTCTGGGGAGCCTCAAGAAACACACCCCAGTTCAGTGTTCAACACAATAAATGCTGTTTAAAGACAGGCCTATTTTCCAAGAGAGGAGAGTCAGCAAAGCCATCAGCTTGAATGTCTGCCTATGTCCAAACAGGTGACTGTTCTCTGGAAATGTAAAAGTCATTCTATGAGCTGGCAATCTCAGGCAAGAGGCTCCAAGAAAGGATTACCAGCCAACAGGCTTCCTTTCCACATAAATCCTCTTGCACTTACATAGCAAATTCACTTGTTTCTTTTCCAGTTGTCCATAACAAAGGGAAATTTAGTAATTTTTTCCAACAGACCTCAGGAAGAGCCATCACAACTAAGACAGTAAAGACATACAAAGTAGTAAAGATCACATGCAAAAATCATTCATTTTGAAGTATTTTTACATAGAAACATTATTAAATCTTTTTTATTAAAACCCCTAATTAGCATTCCTGAAAAAGCCAGCTTGCCAAATTTTAATCTTCTGTTTACATATTAGAGTTGAAATAGAAATATTCCTAGACAACGCACTTTAGTCATCATATGAAATGAAAAAGCAATCTATTAGCTAAATAACAAAAAGATAGAATTTTCATTAAAAACCTCATTTTGTACTACTGATTGTAAAAAATTATTTTATGACTTTACATAATCCATACATATGCACCAACCTATGCCCAACTTAATACAAGCTTAACAGAGACAGTAAATCACTTTGAACTGCAATACCCAAAGTGCACAACTCACTGCTCCACAGTGGCGGGTGGGTGGGTGGGGTGGGTGGTGAAGGTCTTCAAATATTTTATATTTTACTGCACACAACAGCACAAATTTGAGTGTAAATTTGAGTGTATACACTGTTACCCAACTAAGTCTGCATATACCTCTTTCACTAGCTTACTCCTGTATCATTTCTGACTTCAGATACAAGACAAGCTTATTTACACAGCAAGGCACTTTCCTAGCCAGGAGAGCTGTCACACTGCATTCATCCACTCATCTCTTTTCCCCTTAGCTAAGGTTGATGTGGATTTTTAGGAATTCAGTTTTTAAACCCAGCCACAAAACAGAAAGTGACAGCATGATCCTGATTGAGAACACAGTCCCCAGACACCGAAGCTACCACTGAGTTTGAGAAAGGAAGAAAGCAGGTCTCCATCCTGAAGCTGCCATTCACACACACATTTGCCTCATGCCATTAGTTTCACACTTCAGAAAATGGTGCAACTGCTGGAAGGTTCCTTTTATGGAGTTTGCACTGATCGGACGGGTTGTGTAATAGATATATCCTTGCAATGAAACTACAGAAACATACCTAGAAACAAAAAAAAGCTCACTGAAGGTAACACATACTACACCTAGCAGTTTCCTTTTATTCATTTTTTTCTAAGAAAATTACTTCAGATTGAGATGGATAGAAAAGAGAATCATTTATTCAAATACCTTTATTCTCAGGTGCCTATTCTGTACTTAGTCTGTATTTCCACCTTATAGAAATCTGCATCTTCATCCACTTGAGCTAGAGCCATTGACCAAAACCATCTATTCCAGATGGTAGCAATAAATATCATAAAACTTCACTTAAAATTTTTTTTAAGCCAAATACTATGTTAAAAGTTGCTAGATGCTTTAAAACACTTTTAAAAACATTTGCCTTAAGTTGCTGCTTTATTTTAAAACATTTTAATAATTTCATTTATTCCTCCAAAGACATATAATTGCTGGCTCCAAAATGCTTCCAAGAAAATAGTATCTAATCCTGTTTTTTTCCTGAAGATTTCATAGGAGGTATGAATGAGAATACATGTTTTTAAATAAATTAAAAGAGAGAGAGAGAGAAAGGAGAAATAATTCATCTGGAGAAAGACTTTAGCATACATTATTTTTAAGCCACAGAAAGCAACACTTCTGACAGTTGTGAAATCTTCTCATAAATCAAATAGAGGGAAAATTTTAAAAGAAAGTTAAAGAGAAATGCAATATCTGCAAATAGCATCCTTTTTTTCTGGCTTTGGGCCATACCATTTATGGCTTTTTATTCTTTCTAATGATGGCAATTTTAAATATTTTAAAGTGTCAATATGCTAGATTAGGTTACAGTTCTGTTTATTTGTTGTTAGTGAGCTTGTACAGGCATAAAATTAATTGGAACTAGCCTCAAAGCCAAGATAATCTGTCCTGCAAGGACAGAGGGGAAAAGCAGCAGCCCCTCTAAACTATTCTTAGATCATCATGACACTTCAGTTCTCAAATTTTAGCTCAGAAACTTCTAATTGTGGCAATAAGTGTTACTACCCGTGTAGCGCTGCAAGTTGATACGAGCAAGGATAACACGGACTTACTGGAATTCTAACCTTTTCAGCATATAGAAACATTTAATATGTAGTTTACAAGAAATGACAGTTCATAGATTCTGCAGCCTCAGGAGAACAATGCATTAACTGACAATAATTGTAACTATTATGTTAACATCGGCCTTCCAAACTTGCACTCATATGAAATTAGCCACTGAACAGACCCACAAAACCCAGTTACTCAAAAAAATGAGTTGTGCCAACACAGTGCAAAGAACTACTTCAAAGACATATCCAGGCCAATTAATGGCCTTAATAAACCTACACAGAGCACAAGAATTGTTCTCTACACTGTAGAAATGAGGAAGAAGGATGGGATTTTCAGGGTTTTCAAAAAACCCCACAGAACAGGAAGACAACTGCAGCAAGTTTTGAAAGGAGATAAAATATAGGGCAAGAAGAATGAAACAAAACAGGTGAATTCCATTTTTAGGGAAAAAAATCCAAAAACATTAATAAGAAATTAAAGGTACATGTAGGTATTCGGAAATGAAAAGCTTCAGTATGTTTATAACTGCAGAAATTCAGTTCAGCTACCCAAAATACCTTGGAAGCAGTTACCTCAGAAGTAAATAAACAATCTCTTCTGGCCAGACTCTTTCAGAAACTGCTGTGATGACCTGGGTTGACACCCTGCACAACACAGATCACAGTTTCACCCAATAATCCCAAACCCTTAGGCTTAGTTACAAAATATGTTTTGGAGAGACACCTAATTCTACTTTAAAGATTGCAACCACCCGACATCACTAAGTTGCCCCTTAACTAAAAGAGTCTTCACTCACAAATATCCTCTCATTTCTACTTCAACATGCCCAGCAACAAGTCTCAGCCTAAATATGCACACCTTTGATAAATCAAATGGCCCTTCAGCATTAGGAATTCTTTTTCCAACACAGGTACTTTTAAAGGACAGTTACATAATGCTAAATATTTTTTATGATTATTATTCAATTTCTGAGTTCCTTACTCTAATGTCTTTTTCCCTAGAGAAATTCAATTTAATCAAAGGAAAAATTCATAGGACTCATCAAGTACTGGTGCTCTGACCAAATTTTCCCAGATGAACTGGAGGCTTGTTCCAGTCTTTCCTCTATCAAATAATGATATTCAGTAGTACTCACTGGCAGAGTAACTTCACCTGTGAAGATTCAGTCTCTGTCAATGACAATGATCTCTCCTCCAGCATCAGATATAACCAGGTTTCCCTAAAACCAAGGAATTCATTCATCTTTTCATTATTTTGGAAGACACAGTTTAGCCAAAGCTATATGGGCAGATCACGACCTAGGTAAGCTACAAGAAAGGCAACTGATAAGCTATATGATGATATGAAAGCACCTATATAAAAGTTACACACACACACACCCTCCTTATCTTCTTATATTTAGGAGCAACAACTCAGAGGACAAGTGCAGTCTCAGGGCTTTCTATCACTGAATTAAGTAGGAGGTGGCTGGGGGCAAGGTCTCACTAGATAATGGTCATTTCTGGTACCTCTAGTCTGCTCATTGCTGGCTCCACAGACTGATGTTACACACAGATTCAGAACACCAAAGCAAACATAGAAGAAGGAAATGGTTTCCAGTAAGGACCAAGTATTCTATATCCTCTGTGGCAAGAAAGGAACAGCCAAACTTGGCAACATTCAATATCCAGATCTCTCAACATTCCCTCTGATATATGAGTTGTGCAGATTGTTAAGTATTACTTTAATACATCTTGTATATTAACATGTCAACCACAATTCAATTTATTGTCGTATTACCAGCAGCTAGCAAAGATGGAAACTAATGGCTATATTATCCTTTGCATGAAAGATGGGATACAAATATTCTTGTTGAAATAATTTTTTCAAGAGAAAGAACGAAAACTAGGGGACAAATAAAGCCTATGTGATGCAGAACTACAGAAACAAGGAATGGCCAACAAGGTTTTTCGTTTTATTCTGTGACCATGTTTCTTTAGTGCTGCAGCGACAGGCAAAACTTCCTGGATCCCGTTACAACTCCACTTCTACCTAAACTGTATCTAAATTACTACAACCGCAGCACTGATTTCACCATGGAGTTATGTGGAAACCCAGAATTCTCCCGTCTTATGGTTATTCCAGTCAGTTGTGACAAACAAAACTGCAACATCCAACCAAGCTTTAAAGATCACGAGGGAGACCCAAAACACAGAGACAGAGCAATTTAGTGTGGAATGCACCTGAAGATGTCATCTAGCTCAACCTTCTGCTGAAGCACGGTGAATACTGAACCGGGACAAAGTTACTTAGGCTTTTGTTTAGCTGGGCCTTGAAAACCTCCAAAGTCAAGAGATTTCACAACCCCTCTAGAGAATCTGCTTCAGTCCCTGACTGTCCCCACGGTGAAATATGGTCTCATTATCTCCAGCTAGAATATTGTAGCAATCCTGACCAAAAGACCGTAATCCTTTGAGGATGATCTATGCAAGAGCTAACCTGAGCAGACCCGTGTCTCTGCTGTGCTGCATGTACAGGCTGGCTTTCAGGCCTGTACTGGGCTGCAGGATGAGCTCAGCCAGCTCACTCTAACAGAGGAGCCTGCAGGGCAGCTCCACTTGGTACCGGCAATTATGCCACCTGGGTGGCCTTGCTTTTATCTAAAAGCCAGCCAGAAGTTCTCATCCAAGCATCCTTTCTGCTTGACAACAGAACTTAGGAATAGAGTTGCTTTCTTGCAAGAAAATCCAAAATGGGTTGAAGGACCAACATGGGGTAACCCTTTCTATGCACGGGGTCTGCACAGTATGCTGCACAAGGACAGGAGGCCTTTTTGATGCTGCGCAACTCAAGATGCAAGATCATCTATATTATTCTCTTTGTAATGTTAGCTCTAATAAATAGCACTTTCAATGATATTTCACAGAGTACGAGTGCCTTTCTTACTCAGATCATCACAGACCAAAACAAACTTTCCCTGTTTAATATTATGATAATTGTCTCTCAGGCTCCTGCCATGCATCTCCGTGAGGAGTCTAGTTCAATTTCCTTCATAAAATCTACTTTGATACCAGCAGGCTGCCACGAGGTCCCTCCAAAGCCTCATCTCCACACAGCTTTGGGTTCCTTAGCCTCTTTTCGTTAGGTCATGCATCCACCGACCATCTTTGCAGCCTTCCAGTGGGACAGCAGAACTGGATGCCGTGGTTTAGGTGTGGTCTACTAAGTGCTGAGTAAACAGGAATAATCACTTTGTTCAGTCTCATGGCTACACTCCTGTATGCTGCCAAGGCACATTGCTGACTCATTTATAGCATTTCCAACTTATATCCCCTGCAAGTATTTCTTCTGTACCATATGAAGGGCTTTGTCCTTTTTTACATTTCACGGAGGTCCTGTCAGTTCATTGCTCTGTCCTGTTTAGAACTCTGAAACACAGCCCTGCCCTTGAGCATACCAACTGCTCCCCAGATATGATACAACAAAGATACTAAGCAGGACAGGTCCCAGAATAGAGCCAGGAAGAACCCCTTGTAACCACCCTCCAAAGTACAGTATGAACCCACTGCTGGGAATAAACCAAACCCTAACACCCTAGGAGTTTATCTAGTTGCCTGGATAGTTTTTATCATTATCTACAAATTCCACCCACCAATATTTGTACAGTATTCCGGTGCAAATAACTGATTCATTAAGAACTTTTCTGTATTGCTAGATGATTTCATATTTATTTACAAGCTTCAGATAACCAGGTTTTAAATTCACTTAACATACTATATCAACAACTCATATGGGGGACCCAAAAATCCCCCAGTGGAAGCAGATGTCATGAAAAATAGCTGATTTCTCATACTCTATCTCACTATCAGTATCTTCCACCATTCTCAATCTAAGCCAGGCATTATCTGGACCTTATCTGCACCTTATCACAAAAATAAAGAACATTCATAAGCCAGTCATACCAAGTTATGCTGAAGCCATCCAATTTCACACTGAGGAAACTACTTTGAGATGTTTCCAACAGAGTACCTATAAGAAAATGAGAAAGCTTTCCGTTTTCAAAAGTTAAAATTCCCTCTTTAGAAATCTCCTCTTTGACAGATTCTCAGTCTTTTTTTTTTTCCCACTACCACCCTCTTCTACAAGGATCCCATTTTACTTCAGATCTATGGATCTAAAATGTCAAGTTGGTGAACAGTGGGTACTTAAGAGGTTTAGTGTTTCAAATTACTTAAACCAGTACCATGCTCATCTACAACTTTGTCTCCTATGCTATCATCACTCCCTCAAATGGTGATTTAATCTGTTCAACACCACTACTAGCTGTATGTCCTGACTTAAATAACTTCAAAAAAAAGTTATTTTTTTTTAAGTTTAAGTAACTTTTTAAAGTCTTAATGTTAACTTAATGTGCACATTCTATTATACCAGATCTTTACAGTCCAACATAGATCTATGTTCAACTGAAAAAAACCTCAGATAAGCCTTGTCATCATTAAAACAGATTGCTTTATGAAGATTAGTCAATGCATAAAATGATCAAGTAACTTTAGAAACCTAAGCATGTTGTACTGAGTCAGCTAAACAGTTCTATTAAATAACATTTTGTAACTTTATACAGTAGGTAGACAGAAGGAGCTGTTAGGTACATAGTTTCATTTCCTGTACACCTCCTTCCATTACAATTTATTTGGTAATTTGGTATCCTTAAAACCAGTTCAATAACTCCAGTAAAACTCCAGTAATTCTCAGATGGTTCTCTACTGCTATGTATGCCAGGCAGTAGGAGAGGTATTAAAAATGCCTCTATGATAGTCTCAGTGAGAAGATAGATCTGGGAAGTGTAGCAGGGAAATCTCAAAGTACTGTAAAACTATTTTTTTTCCTTTCCAGAGAGTGGAATTACATTGCAATCCTTCAGCTCTTTGCTATTTCGCCATTACATCCAAGGTTTTTAAAAAAGAGAACGCAAATGCGCACAGTCCTGGTTTAGTCCCTTTAATATTCCAGAGCACAAGTTATCCAAGGCCTGCTTACCAGAAAATGTTAAAAACAGATTTTAAAAGCATTAAATGCAGATGCTGCATCACATCCTCACTACAGTCAGTAAATCACTAATTATTCTGTGTAAACAGTTCAGAAAACAGAAATACCCAACATTCCTGCATCACATGTTAAAATTTTACCAGCTGCTTCTAACAAACCCATATCTGGCACAGAATTATTCTTTGCCTGTATTTATGACTAGAAAGATAAATACCTCCCCTTTAACTCTCATGGTCATTGGTTCCTTTGATTTCCTAAATCAGGCACCTACATTTTCAATTTACAAGCTTTAGGAAACTGAAAAAGGGAAGCTGGTGGCGAGCAGAATTACTGCCTTGTTATCTTGACTGTTAACAATTCCTCCATATAAGAAAAGTGAGTGACAACAGGCAAACTAAGTTGAACTATGTTCCTACTTCCAAATTAACAAGCTAGGTTACTAATGCCAAACAAGTAAATCACAAAAATAAAGGCTATTCCAGCAATGCACTGATATTATTCCTATGCAAGAAGAAATTCTGCATCCTCTGTCTTGGTATTAATAATCAAAAATGCTGAAATACTAACACAATTTTTTAGAAAAAACCAGAAAGGATTTTTAAAATAACTGTAGTTTAAGCTCAAATTTGGCAACTACCACAAGCAAATGGACTGAATCAGTTGCTTCTGTAATAAGCACCCGGTGCGCTCACCTTTTGGAAGTACAGGATAACGCAAGCTGGAAGCGATCCCAGAGGCCTCCAGCCCAGCCGCCAGCTCAGAGCGGGAGCCAGTCAGAGCAGGCTGCTCAAGGTGTTACCCAGCCTGGATTCGAGCACCCCCACTTACTACCATGAAGAGTGCAGATTTATTTCAAATGCTGTCTTTTAGAAAGGAGGGGGGGGGGGGGGGGGGGAGGGAAAAAAAAAAAAAAAAAAAGACACCTTCTCACAGCTCCTGTTACATCCAGGTGAGTTCATGCTGTAGACTGACAAAGTCAGAAGCACCACATTGGATAGCAGTCACTAGCAAGAGAAATAAAATGGATCTTTATTGACTTTTATTCTTGCCAAACCCACATACACAGGAACAAACCAAACTGGTTCTAGCCTGCACTTCAGTCACAGAACTTACGCTGCTGGTTATGCATGAACCACAACATCCACCATTCACTGTTAAGACTCCCAGGTGATTTACTAAATTTACAGTTTGAAAGATTCTTTATACTTACAAACTTAGTAAATCACACCATGGAATCATAACATGTCTCATTTTAAGCACAGCAAAACCGGGTAGGTTTTGAAATAAAGTGACACACAGCAAACGTCCAAGCTTTACTGCAAACACCTAAAATTTTAACATGCAGAAATGTATCCAAATGACTCAAAGTAACCCATGTTGCAGTACTGGCAATCAATTCCTGTCCTGGTTTTGGCTGGGATAGAGTTAATTTTCTTCTCAGTAGCTGGTACAGCGCTGTGTTTTGGATTTAGTATGAGAGTAATGTTGATAACACACTGATGTTTTAGTTGTCACTAAGTAATGCTCACTCTAAATCAAGGACTTTTCAAGTTTCCCATGGTCTGCAGGGAGGAGGGGCACAAGAAGCTGGGAGGGGACACAGCTGGGACAGCTAACCTGAATGAGCCAAAGGGATATTCCATACCACAGAACATCACACTCAGTATATAAACTGAGGCGAGTTGGCTGGGGCCTGCTGGTCACTGCTCGGGGACTGGCTGGGCCTCGGTCAGTGGGTGGTGAGCAACTGTGTTGTGCATCACCTGGGTTTTTGGGTTGTTGGAGGGTTTTTTGCCCTCTTGGACTTTATTCCCCTCTTTCCCTCTCCTCTTCATTACAATTATTATTGTTGCTATTATTATTTTTACTTTATTTCAATTATTACACTGTTCCTACCTCAACCCACAGGTTTTACCTTTTTCTGATACTCCTCCCCATCCCACCAAGGTAGGGGCAGTGAGCGAGTGGCTGTGTGGTACCGTTGCTGGCTGGGGTTAAACCACAACGATCCCAAAAATCACAGCTGAAAGCTTTAAATAAAGCAGCACCTCCAGACTTCTGCAAACTTTGGAGGGGCTTCATCATGTTAGGCACTATACAAATACATAGCAAGTTCCCTCAAGAGTTTACAATCCACGGCCCTGAACTGCAGCATGCTATCCTTCAACTGACCTCTGCAGGTGAGAGTACCTCAGCGTGCCTCACACATGCCATGTAACTGGGCACTGGTGAGGGAGAAAGGGATGCAGAGGAGGGAATAGCAACCATTTTGTGATTACACAGAAAGTCGTGAAGAACATGGGGTCTCCAGTTCCTGTCCATTGCAATGTTTTGTTATATTTAATTTAGCCCAAAGATTTTGCAGACAAGCATGAGACACATGGTTAATACTTATCATTCATGAAAACAAAGACATAGTGCAAACCTCATCAGCTCTCCCATACTTAGATAGCACAGTCAATTTTTATTCACTGTTTTTCCCTCACACTGTTCATGATTCTGATGTGCTGCTTCAGCTGCTAGAGTGTTTTCAGTTTGAGGTCATACTTTCTGGATCACATTTTGATTTATGTCAGGGTCAAAACATTAGCATTAAAATAAACAGTAGCATGCTATATATTAGTTCTGACAGCAGGATATGACAAACAGGCAGTATATGTGAAGAGGGGGTTTTATCACATTATTTTAAACATATAAGCTTTCTCGCACATCACCTTCCAACATTAGTTTACTTCCAACATTCATATAGAGTATCCTCGATTGCCATTTTAGATAATGTTATAAAGCAAAAAAGAAAAGCTACTTGCCTGAAATTAGACAAAATGATAAAAATGGAACCAGGACTCCAGCATCCCAGCGCACTGTTCTAATGACACCATCTCCCTTCAAGTCTTCCACGACCTCAGATTTTAGATGTTTAAATAGAAATTTTTCCCAGATCCAGCACTAAAATACAACTTCAGAAGTTATAGTTGGGGAATAAACCTAGCTGAAACATCAACCCTGTTCTAATTGCACCAATCTTGTGAGCATGTGGGTAGGCAAAAGCACTATCAGAAGTGCAGGCTCTCAGCCAGCTGGCCAAATAAAAAGTTACTAAAAAAAATAAATCACTGTAGTAAGAAATAAAGATTTTTAAAATAAAAATAAACATAAATGAATATAAATAAAGGAAGAAACAAAAACCAGTTCTCATGTAAAAAAGCATAGCGATATTGGACATTTGTCTTCAAAACATTTCGCTGACCACTGCGATCACGGCATTACTATGGCTTCCTTCAACTGAAACCCAGATGGCTGTTGTGCCCTCTCCCAAAAGCCCCAACAACTAAAAAATAAAAACAAACCCCAAAGCAAATAAAAACCAAACCAAAACAAAAACACTCAAATATAAACTGAAAGTCCTCAATCCACGTGGCAACACAGAACATAATTACGCTAGGAAAGGATGAGCCTACAAAAAGCCTGAAAATCATATGCATTTGCAAAAGAAACTCTTAATTTATTCTTGCCCCTCCTAAATGGCAAGGATGCAGAATTTTTTTTCCTGCCATGTTATTCTTTTGCCATGGGTTCACATCCTAAGTGAAAGAAACAAACAAAAAAATTTACAACCTTCTCAGTCTTACTCATTCTTCAGCAACACATGGGCAATGAGGACCCAGCTAGACAAAACAAAACAAATGAAACAACATTAAAAACCAAACCCAACCCAACCCCCAAAAAAGTCACACATCAGTGTTTAGTCTGAAATTGATGTTTGAAATAGAAGGGGTTTTGGCTGGTCCACATGCAGTTTTATCTACTTTCATATTTGTTCACATACCAGATAGTTTCCACAAGTTTTACTTCTCTAGCACAGAGAAAGTATACAGCAATATCACTGTTCCCCAGGAGCTTGATTTACAACTCGTATACACAAAGGATTTCAGTTTTCCTTTTTGCTGTTAGACAAATGGCAGCAAAGCTGTTTAGCTTACAATTTTACCCTCAAACTCTTTAACTAAGTTTGGGGACTAGAAGCAGTCATGTCAATCTGGAATACTGCAGCATCAATAATCTTCCTGCTCATGACAGCTCCATAAAGAACTGCTTACTGCTCCTTCTCTGTAGAAGCATGAAGCCAGCACACTCTTTTGTGCATCAGTTCCATCTTTCCCCCAGTTTCTCCTCATGTACATGCAAGGGAAGAGGAAAGTAGTGTCCTCCACCTTCAATTTTTTACTTTCTTTTGCGATACTCTGTTCTATTCTTCTCTCACTCCCATCACTCACCTGAGCACCTGCTATCAATTTTTTTCTGCGTCCAGCAATTTCTCAGGAATATATGCTGCACTACAGTCACCTTTGACCCATCGCTGTAGAAATAGTACAGGAAAAAGAATGCACAACCTCAATTCTAATCCCTCTCCACAGCTTCCTTCCTGCAGCTGTAATGAAACACATATGTCCACATTTGGGAGATGGAAAGGCTATTCCTAGCTATTTCCTTACTTCCAGATTATTTTTTCTGAACTGTGTCTTACTATGTTTAACTTGACATAACCTGGTAGAGGCTAAGGCGCTGAAGGACACAGCCTGAAACACTATCCCCTCCTTTCTTATGAAGTACTGTTTCATTTTGATCTCAGTTTTCATTTAGACCTTGGTTGAAAGGCCCACTGTCGAAGCTGGTCCTTGCTCTTCTATACTCAGTTACTGTCCCTTGCAGACTGGCACTCAGATTGTTGTTTCAGATCAGTGGGACTGGATCTCCCAAGTCACTTTCAACTTTGTCTTGCTTTAAAACTCCATTGTTCTTTTATGCAGGGTATAGAGAGGCATTGCACCCAGAAAAAGGAAGACTCCAAGACAACACTTTCCAACATGTGAACCACAAATGCAGATCATCTAGAATTCTTCTAAGACAACGATAAAACATGAATTTAAAAAACCCAGCAACAGCAACCGCAGAACACCAAAAAGCCAAAACACTAAACCAAGATTTATTAATGAGCTTAAATGTACCACTCAGACTACACTCAAGTAGCAGGAAACTTGGGAAGAAAAATGAGTGTCAGAAATCAGAAAAGACAGAAAAAAAATCTGTATTCTGTATGAGAATCAAGTTCGCTCTTTGAAAATGACAGAAATGTTGCTGGGATAGGTTTTAAGTAATAGACTATATCAATAGAAGGAAATGGTATCAGTACAAACTATTCCATTTTCTTGAAGGACTTCAATCACATCCGTTCAAACTCTGAATCTAAAACCTGCCTTTGTTTATCTAGGAATGCCAAGGAAGTCCACAGAAAAAACCCCCAGTATCTCCTTCCCAAATGAACAAAGCCAAACCATGGCCCCAGCTGTCACAACTTTCAGGGCACGAATCAACTCCATCATACCCATCCCTTTATAACATCACTGATGGAGCTTATCAACTCATAAAAGCTATCACCTTTAAAGGAATACAACCAAAATCAGAGTTAAAAATAGGTATTTCTGAAGCATTGGAACTCTTCTAGTACCTCAAGACACTACAAGACGAACTGTCAGACTTTAAATATGTATCTTTCTTCACGATGCTTTCTAAACGTTAAATTCTCTGAAGAAAAAGCCAAGGGAGCAAGAGTAAGCTGCGACACAAAACTGTGGGGTTTTTTATAATCACCTTAATATCAACATCACCTTATTTGTAAAAACAAGTTATTTGGAAATTACTCAAATTGAGCCCTTCATTAGAAAATGAAAGGCATATCTAAATTTATTCTGATACCTGCATTACTAGCATGCATTTCTTCCCTCAAGTCTGGTCTAGAGACAGAACTGCAGCCTCCTCACTAAACTATTCCACACCCTTCTTACTCTTTTTTTTTTATTATTCTCACTGTTTCATCCTCTTGGACCTCATCTGGCCTGACACATTTCAATCTCCTTCCAGTACAGCAACTTGCTTGAAAGGTAAATTCTCATGTCAGCCAAAGTAAATCCGTTTCACCTACTTCTGTACCACATTACATTTATCTGCTGCCTGTTAACACCGCCACACAGACCCGCTTTTAAGCAGACCACGAGTCTGCACCCTGGAAATGCTTGAAAGCCGTTCTCAGCAATACTACAGAATACGCTGAGGTGTTTCGCTCGGGGCTTTTTTTTTTTCCTTGTTAAACCACAATGAAAAGACAACGTGCCAAAAATCAAAGACGCTACAAGTTAAAAACTCCCCCGTTTGACTTTGTTTAAGTTTGGAGAAGAGACCGTGGGCCTCGGAAGGCGTCCGGCACCTGTCAGAGGTTGGGGGCGGCCGGGGGTCTCGCTGTCACAGCCCAGCGCGCCGCGCTGCCCGTCCCCAGGCAGGTCTGCCCGGCTGTTTGGCTTGGCTCGCTCCCCCGCTGGAAGCCTGCCGCCGGGAAACCAGCTCCACGCCAGAACGCTCCCCCACCGCCTTCCCCTCTCTCCTTTTTAAAGGGCAGCCCCGGTCCATCCCCGCCGCTGTCAGGGAGGAGAGGCCCCACCAAGTTCGCCCGCAGGCCGGCGGCTGCCCCCCGCCACCACACACACACACACGCCGGCAGCGGGGCGATGGGGGGGCAGCGCCCGCGGCTCCCCCGCGGCAGCCGTACGGCGGGCAGCGGGACCCGGCGGCCCCGCCGAGAGGGAAGGGGCGACGAGGCCGGGCGCCTCACCGGCCGCCCGCCCGCACACACCCGCCGCGTCCGCGGCACCCCCCCCCCCCCTGCCGCCACTGCCGCCACCGCCAACAGCCCCGCAGCCACCGCCGGAGGGGGTGAAGGAGGCGAAGGGACGGGAAACCTGGGTCTCACCTTCCTTCTCGGCCCGGGCCGTGTGGAGGAGCACCGCCAGCGCCAGGCGCAGCGCCGCGCCCCGCCAGGCGGCTGCCCAGCTGCCGGCGCGAGGGAACGGGCAGCCGGGGCAGCCGGGGCAGCCGGGCGCCGCCGCCTCCCGCCGCGCCGTCATCGCGCTGCCGCAGCCGGTGCGGGTCCGCCGTGTCTCCGGCCGGGCCGCGGCGCGCGCGCGGAGGACCTCGGGGAGGGGCGGGGGAAGGGGCGGGGCGGGGCCGGGCCGGGGGAGGCGGGCACCCCGCCGCGCGCTGCGTCTCCTGACGCGGGTGTCACCAGCGGGCGGGGGAGGGGGGGTGTGGGCCGGCGCCGCGCGCGCGCACGCACCGAGGCGTGTACCTGGAGTGCCGCCCCGCCCCGCCCCGCGCCCTGCCTGCGGGGGCGGGGTTACCGGGCCAGGGCGGAAGCGGCTGCCATTTTAAGTGTGGGCAAGACGCCTCTTGTCCCTGTCTGAGGCAGAGGATTCGGGAAGTGGCTCGTTTTGGTTTGTTTTATTATTTATTTTTTTTAACTGATATTCTAGGTTTTCTGTAGGTGCTAACTGTTCGTTGTGGGGTCATCCCGCCTCTTCGGTGCTCTCCTTGTCTCTCAAAGAGTTGGGTTGCCGGTGTTACTGTTTCCCTACGGAGGGCGCCGGTGCTTCTGCCCACACTCAAGATGGCGGAGGGAGGGCGGCTGCGCGCAGGACCGCGGCGGAGGGAGGGCTGTTCCCTGCGGAGCACCGGGTTGGCGCTACGCGGCGGGCTCCGGGCGGGGACGTTTCTTTCCGATGTTTGCGTCCTTTTCCCATGCCTTGGCTTCCCGCCCTGCTGGAGGCCCAGGATGTTGTGGGGCGGGGAGGCCAGTAGCCCTGCCAGTGAGGGAGCCCGCCCCCCGCTGCCCGGCCCGGCCGCGCAGCACCCTCGGCAGCAATAAAGCAGAGGACGGGGAGGTATTGCACGCCTGAGGCGTAATGTGAGGCCCTGTGCTGGAGCGAGGGCGTGATACCACGCGTCCGCCGCGCTTGAGGAAAGATCTCTCTCTGTACCTGTCACTCTCCGTTTCCGTGACACGGGTGGCCTTAGGGCCTTTGCGAAACACGTGAAGTGATTTCGTGGTGGGGAGAAGGCATGTTGGTAGTATGAGGTTGGTAGTCAGGTGGACATAGTGTTGTGCTGGCAAATGAGTACGTGTCATCAGTGCTGAAAGGCCCTGAGATAGCAGGCCTGCAGCCTGGCAAGGCAGCTGATAAAGAGGGTGAACCGCAGCGCAGCCCTAGCTTGCCGAAGTTGTCTTAAATAAAGCAGCAGAGGGAAGAGTCTGTGGTACAAATGGTCTCTGTGCACTGATGGACTGGCTTAGCTTTCTAGACTAAAAAGCTGTATGCACCCATGCTCTGTCCCTTAATCATTCATTTCCCTACGTGAGCAACATACCACGTTGGGTTTGAAGTGCTTGAACACGTGGTTGGATTTCAGCTGTTGCAACAGTGTAATAGATTTGGATAGCGTTATAAATCCAAAGTCTGTAAGGTACTGACTAACACACAGCCTAACTAAAAATAGTAATGATATTATGACTCTTACCCAATCACAACATACACTGTTCTTTGTGTCAGAACACCCCCAAGACACTTCAAAATTCTGGGTACTGTTGTTGAGCTATGGCTGTAGCATCAACTAGATTTATTTTCAAGGGAGAAATGGAGTTGGAAACATTGGGTCAAAGCCTTTCCTGGCAACAGTGATGATTTCCAGAAGACATGTGAGGAATCAAGTTGAAGGCTTCTGTGTAATTACTAATCTTTCAAATTGCATAACCTTTTGACTACTGTATTGAAAAAGGATGTACATGAATCAGTGACTTAGGAGCATGGGTCTCTGTTCACAGTTCTCAGAACAACCCAAGCCACAGTAAATGCAAAGCCCGATCACCTCTGTGAGCGCAAGCCCACATGTTGATTTCTGTGGGGGATAGGTACGCACATCAAAGAGCACAATCAAATCTAAGAACTCAGAAAGACAAAACAACAGTTAGTGCTGCTTCTTAATTACAATGGACCCTGTATTATTTTGATTTTACCTTCTTAACTAGGCTTCTGCTGTACATGTGTTAATTTTTTTGGAAAAAAGTAGTCAGCTATTTTCTGTTTCTCCTATTTCAAATCCAGTAATACACAACTGAGCAGCCAGATTTTCTTGCTGTAATTCATGCTGTAGAGCATCTTACCCACTAAAATGAATGGGAGCTCTAATGAAACTAAGATGTAAGGATGGCAAAATCTGCCTTGGAGTAAAAATGGAAATGCCAACTGTGCTATTAAATAAATAAATAAATAAATAAAAAGTTTAAAAGGCCATGGTATAAATGAGAGAACAACTGTGAGTCCTACCATTATGGTGTGTACGAATCTTAAACCTTACAGCATTAAAATATGGGGAGTTTTTAATTGTTCTATATACAGAATGTCTTTTCCAAAAGATATTATTAGATGTGTAGAAAACAAATAGCTCACAGTACATGTTCTCCCTTTCATCTCTGTCCAGAACTCCCACTGTTTTCTGTGCAGGAAAAAACAATACAATATGGTTCAATGTCTGTAAATGATTAATAATTCCATTAATTTATTTCTGATTTAATCTGGGTTATATTATTACGTACATGTTTGAGGCCCTTCAAGTTGCTTGGTTTACGCATGCAGTGCATATAAATATTAACATTTGGATATTGCAGTACTACTTGAGTATTGAATAGTTTTTTTAAAAAACATTTTATATACTAGAAAACCCTTTCTTGTAATAAGCAATCATGAGACATAGAATACAGTTCTTACAGAAATGTACTTTTCAGTAAACAGAAATTGCATGAATACTTAGACAATAAAGTTCAACAGCTGACTTTTCAGATGAAGAAATGCCTTGTTCTACTGGAGAATGCATCAGAAAGACTTTGAAATGGGGAGCCATACTCTGAATTCTACGACCATTGTCAGCTTTGACAATCAACTTTTAGCATGATTGCCAAAAGGGAGTAACTAACACCAGAAGAGGTATGGTCAGTCTGCCTTCAGTGGAAAGGTGTGTACTAAAGACTGACATTTACTGAGCTACGGTAGTTTAAAGTATTTCTCCTAAGCACACCCATGTTTCAGCATCTGTCACGGAAGTTACCTTTGTTGATAGTTTGTACTGTCTTTCTGGGCAAGAACCCAGAACTGCTAGAATACAGATGTGTGATTTCTGTCCTGCCACCTTTGCTATGGAGGCAGGAACTGGGAGAGTAGCAGAATGTTAGTCAGAAGCCGTAATGTCTTCAACTGCTGGTACTCGTTAGAGGTTATCTGCCTGACAGGCTTCAAAAGCAGTGATAAAATGTTAGAATTGCCTTGTCTCTCCTGCAGGGGGTTACCTCTTCTGCAGGACACTGATCAAAACCAGGTGATGTTGCACTTGAATTAATGAGAGATGTTCGTGGGGTCCCTTTCTCGGGCTCTGCTGGGAGGACAGGAACCCACAGTGGGAAATAGAGTCTCTTAAACTGGCATTGAGATTTCTGTCATGAATGTGCCCACATTACTTTCTCTTTGCTTTTACTAGCTGTTGTACATGGTCAATTCATTGAAAATAAACCAAGCAAAGAAAGAAATGGGGAGGGAGGAGGCTGTTGGGTCATCCAATCAGCTTTCCTGCTAGTATAGAGTTAGTCCTGGTAGCTTGTTTATTAGTATTTTTCAAATTATTTTTTAAATAACAAAGAACTCCCACCACTTCTTCTAAAAAATCTGCACAAACTCTGCTCTTCACTGCCAACAAGATTTTCTGAAACTCAGTATTTCCCCACCTTCTTTTCTTTTGCTCCTACTTGTTCCCATATGTATAAGCCCAAGTATTTCCTCCCCATCCCTAAGGTTTGCATTACTTAAGCATTTGCTGGCTGGAGACATGCCTCCATCTACCTCTGCTTTAACGAAACTAGATGTATTAAGCTCTTTTAACCTTTCTCTATAAAACCACTCTTTCAGATAATTCTTGCTGCTGTTCCTTAAATTGCCTCATTTGCCTTGACATTATGATGGATTGCACAGAAACGGTGCACATACCAGCACCAAGTCTGCTAGGGAAAAGTTGTGCTTTCAGAAATGTTTCAATAAGCTTGAGCTGCCAAAATGAGTTTGCATCACTTCAGTGCTTTGCATCACTTGGCTACATCTTTGAGCACCCTAAAACTGGGTTTACCTTCCTGTGGATCTGTGATTTGTCTTTTACTTGCCAATAATTTGCAGCTCTGGTGCTGGGCTGGACCTGTGTGCTGAAGACAACCCTGCAGTGAGGACAAGTGGCTTGGGGCTTCCCTCCACTGCTTCATTGTCCATGCCAGCTTCAAGTCACTGGGGGGCTTAGTTTCCAACATTTTATTTGCGCCATTACAAAACTTGTGCATGAATAAAATAGAGTAGATATGATATGTTGGGGTTTTAATATTCAAGATTGTCTACAAGATTTATTTTCAGTGAACCCTTGTTACTTTTTAATTAATGACTATTTTCAAGACAAACAGTGGTAAATTTGCTTTTTTATTATTTGTTTTACTTCTATGTTCTGTTCACTTAATCATTCATATGATCATTCACCTAAATTAAAATCCAAGATTTGTCATAAAATTTTTGTTAACCCATTGAAAAAAATATCCTTCATTTCTTTAAGATTTTTACATTTTATGAATTAAATGTAATGATCCACACATTACTTTCTGAGAGAAAGGGATGATCACCTTCTGATCGGGCTCATCATGATACACACTTGCCCAATAAGAGCCTGCTTTCACCTTTGCCATGATAAAAAACATGACACACTGTATGGTTTTGGTTTACCGGTTTCCTCTAATAAAAGAAATGATGCAGTATTTTACTGTCAATAGTGCTAGCTGTAGTGTCACTACTGTGAACTACAATGTGAACTGTTGCTGTGGTTACATCCCAGAAAGTTGCATGCAATAAACATTAGCTTCATTCATTTGACCACCCCTTCGTGTTTCCCTACTGCTACATCAATGTCATGCAATCGCTGTATCTTAGCCCCTCCCTGCTGCCGTGATCCTGGCACCAGACAGAGTGGGCTGGTCTGATCTGGAATGACCTAATTAGATGTGTCTGGCATATAGGTTTGATCTATAAAAGGTGAAGGCACCTAGAGGCTGGCTAGACACGGATGTTGTGCAGCTATAGCATAGTGGCAGACTGTGTGTTGGGTGACAGACTGTTACTTGACCTAATGCATTATCAGTGTCCTGTGTCCTCGTGCCCTGTGCCCATGTGGTGCTACACGCTGGGACATAGCAGACTTGGGAGATACAGCACAAAGCGCTCGATCCTGCCACAAAGTCCAACATAGCAGAAGACTTCAACACCAGGTTAGCTCTGTGCATAAGAGTATATTGTCAGTTGGAGCATGTCTTTTTTAGATGCCTTGCTAGTATGCTCCAGACTTTACAGATTCGTTCCCTAAGGATGCAGCAATACAGCCCCGTTTTGCTACCAGTACAGTACTTTTTCTGCCTCATTGTTTGGTGACCTGGCACAATTTCTGGTGTAGCTGATAGGTATTTTGGTGTGACAGCAAGGTGTGTGATATTTATTCCCCCCGTACTCCACACTGATTCAGCAATGCTAGAATTTTGTAATGCAGAACTCCTCTCAATGACAGTCTGGTAGAAAACCATGACTGCTGACACACTATCATAGTGTGGTACCCACATATCATGCTAGATAGCTGCTCATTGTGTTGTAAATTCTGTATGTCAAATTTTCTGCTGGAAGAGGAGGCATCTAATGCAAAAGCACCCTTAACTGCAGAAGCAATCCACTGATGCATTAGAAAGCAGAGAAAAGAGGAAGAAATACTAAATGAATGGGGCTGAACAGAGTGCTGAGTAACCAAATATGTTGTTTAGCCCAAAGATACACAGACTACATTCTTAAGTTCCTAAAGCTTCTCTGAGTGTTGAAACTTCATTGTAAATCTGTTCTTTCAGTTAAATGGGACTCTACAAAAATGGTGGTATACTCATCTATGTGTATCTTTTCTGATGAGCGCATCCAATGATATTGCAATGATGGGCATCATGGGTATCGTGCCTGGGTGAGAAGATATTAGTTAATGCTCAGACTGGTGAAGTACGAGTGATTTTCATGGCAATTGGAAAATGATCAGCACACTTGATCATTAATCCAGTTGTCTCCATGCAGATTCAGAAGCCCAGCCACAGACACCTCCACCTGAAATTCTGGGCCAGAGTTTATTCAGTCCCAGGTTACCTGCCAATGCATATGGAACCCAGATATCCCTGTGGCATAGGAGGGCATTTCTGTGAGATGCTGTTGATCTCAGTTTACAAGCTGAACAGAGCAACAGATGAAGCATGCAAAGAGGGCACACGTCAGGCGCTGTGGATTCCGGTTGCTGCCTGGGCCCGATCCTCAAAGGACACCAAAGTCAGAGACATCTGTGCATGGAGATCAACTTGCAGGATGAGGCAGGATGAAATGCTGGTGGTAGAATTTGTTTAAATGCCTTAAAATTTGAAAGCACCTCCATCTGCTTCTTCCTGCTTTATGTGCTTGTGGTGTGTCTTCTCCATCTTTTTAAAATCTCTCTTCTGGAAGAGCTAGAATAATTTGATGATTAGCTGCCTCTCTTTGCTCTTCAGACAGCTCTAGATATTTTCTCCATCTTAACTGAGTCATATGTTACATGATATGAAGAATGAGTAGGTGGATGTCTGGATTTTCCTGTCCTTTCAGGTAGCCTATGTTATCATTAGTACTGGCACTCTGGGTACAGGCTCTTGGGTGTGCACTTCTTTTTTTGGTCTTCCGCTGTCTCTTTCATTTCTGTTTCTGGGTTGTATTTTATAAATTATGGCTTTTCACTGTTGTCCAACTTCCCCTTTGCTGCCGTGGGCAAGCATCTCTTTCGGTTCTGCATGTTAAAATAGGAGAAAAGAAAAAAAAAATGATGAGACCAAACACTAGGGTATACTCTCACGGTGCAGCTTTGTAGGTTTAGAAAGACCTTCCCTGGTATTTTATTGCTTTGAACTGATTGACATCACTTTAACATGTCTCCAAGTGCTTATTATCTCATCACTCACATTGGGAAATAAAGGTTCCCAAGAAGCAATACAGAGATGCTTACGGGTGAGGGTTAGCTCCAAGGTCTATAGGCTGTACTAGTACGATTCCTCAAGAGTCTAATCCCTCAGCTTCCATGTTTATTTGTGACCTCCCCACGTTTATTTGTGACCTCCCCACCTACTTTTAAAATGTGCTGTGTTGACCTTTTTGTGCTATAAGCTCTGGGGGAAAGAGTGGGGTCTGTAGAACTGAAGAGCTCATGAGTGTTGTCTCCTTCCTTTCACCCTTCAGAGGAGATATTAGATCTGTCAGGGCAGAAAAAGAGAGAAGTGGCACCAGCTGAGTGGGACAAGAGTAACATAGCTCCTGCAAGAGGCTTCAGTGACAGCGTGGGGCTGAGCAGTCCTGCAAATGGGATACAGCCGATGCTTCAGGATTTGGCTGCAGTTGCCGGTGCTGGCTCTTCCTAACTGGGCTAGCATGTCATCGTAGAATCACAGAATGGTTTGGGTTGAAAGGGACCTTAAAGGTCATCTAGTTCCAACCCTTCTGCCATGGGCAGGAACACCTTCCACCAGCCCCAGCTAACCTGGCCTTGTCTTACTGTCCTGCAAAACTGTATCCGGTGCCTACCAAATCCCAGTCTGCATAAGCTGAGATATAGCTGAGTGTGAGACATCCCAGTTTTTTGTTATACAGCAGAGTACAAAAAGATTCAAAACTGAAGTGGTGCCTTGGTGGAGGAACTATGATAGGTTGGAGGACCAAGGAAGCCTGAGCTGAGGCTCCTGAATAAGTAATCTATTTTCTTGAAGAAGTTTGTTTTTAATAAGAACCAGTTGCTCTTCTTCCAGGTGCTGTTCTCCCATCAGCAACGCAAGAGCTGTCAGCCTTGCCTGTCTGAACTAAGGTATGGATGTCTGGGCATGCATCAGGATGGAGGTCGAATTTCATCTAACAGAAAGAACAAGGGGGCGAATTGAGAACCCAGAGAAGACAGAGCATTTGGGAACTGATGCCCTCTCTGGAATATTAAAAAGACCTTGTGAAAACCTCAGGAGTTATGTCTGCATGGATGGGTGTGGAGAGTTGCTTGCCTACTCTTACACTTGGAGCTACCAGGATGCAGGCCAGCTCTGATATGAAAACTCAAACTGCAGCGGTGTGACACCGTGATCATTTACCATAACTGCTGTCTCTGCAGGACTTATCAACACAGCCCTGAACTTACAGTTAATGCAACTACCTGACATCCAGACCAGCCTGGCTTACATTCAGCCAGCTCAGGCCACAAACAACGGCATGCACCACTCTGCATGGACACTTTTGGTTAGCTGCAGGAGCCGGCTCTTACATGGCTTCTGCAGCAGTCGTACACGGATACAGAACGAATTGCCAGTCATTGCACAGTGGAAGCAAACCATCCCTGTGACAACAACACTCAGTACATAATTTCGTATTTTATAGTATATAATCCCTTTGGATTGTTCAAATAATATGTAAAAATTACAGTATATTGAAACAAAAGAAAAAAATCAAACCCAGAGATCTCTAAACGGACATATTTAAAATTACTTTGAAATGAAATTAAGCTTTTCAAAGACAAATGGGTTTCTTGTAGCTCCAAAACAAAATAGTAAGGCACAAAATCCAGACTGACTTGTGCAGAAATGATTTAAGTGGTGAATGGGGAGGAGGTGGTCATAGAGAGCTGAGCTGAATAAAGTACATTTGCAAGTTCTTGAAAAACTCACCTAGGAGGCAGTCCTGCAGAAAATCTGTAAACTCATTATGACTCAACTTGATCCAGATAAGGTTTTCATAGGGGTATAAAGGAAAAAACCTCTGATCTTGGTTGCTGTGGTAGAAAATTGAGTAATAAACAATGGTTCTGTTAATGTCTTAATCGTAGCTTATACAGAATTTTCTCTTGCCAACATTCCTTTGCTTCTCATTGTACTTTGACACAGCGTGATGGCGTGAGTGTCTCAAGTGAGCTCAATAGCTCTTCCATGAGGAGGCCTGACTCCTTGTAGGCCACCAAAGCTGGATGTGTCAGAAGAAAGGGACTAGATGAAAAGCAGCCAAGGGGACTTCCTGGCTGGGAATCGTGCAGCCAGCCATCAGCCTGCTTTCATGGAAACACTAGTAACAGAAACATCCCCAGAGAACCATTTGGGCAAATAACGATGACAGATGGATCTGGGAAGTCCAGCTTCTCCCTTAGGCAACATCTGCTGGTCTTGGAAGTATCCAGAAAGCCACACCACACTGAAAAATGAAACAAACAAATAAATGTGCAAGAAGAAGAAGAAGGACAAACCAAGATAAATTAGCTGCCAAAGTACATACTTGCTGCGATAACCTGCATTTTAACAGTAAAGCTGATGAGTATGTTGCATAGCAGCACTCATGCCAGATAGAGAGCAAAGATCATTCAGTATCATAATCAAGAGTCTGAGGCCAACAAGGGCTGGTCATGTCCTGAACTTGCAGGTATTAAACTCTTGATCCTGCTTGAAACGTGGCTATTTACTCTCCTTTCTGGTTTATCTGCACATCCCTCCTAAAATATGGGAGGGAAAACACTTCAGAATATTGGTAAGTGAAGCTTTGTTAGAGTCTTGCGTGGTTCATAAGTCTTGTCATCTGTTTAAAGTTAGAAAACCGAGTTACAAAATGGGTACACTGACTGAAAGGCAGGAAGAGGGAACACCAAGGCTTTGAATAGAAAACCTATGAATTTATAAGAGATGATAAAGCATTTTTTTGAAACTACTGTCCCTAATAAAAAACCCCAAACCCTAGTGCTACAATGACATTCTGTGAAATTCTCAAACGTGTTCCTACATTTGGTTATTGATAAATAAGTTGGTAACCTAGTGGCTACCTATATAGAAAGCTGTGCAAGTGTCTGGAGCACAAGTGAAAACTGACTTATTTATAGTTTAACATTTCATTTCTTTTCATGCTTCATATCTTTGAAACCAGTGTCATTTTTAGCTCTTCAAAATACAGGGGCACCAGTTTCGTCTTTGCAAACCTACATTTTTAAAGGAGGGTGTTTAAACAGTGCTGGCAACTTTGTATTTCTAAATGTTAGAGTACTGGTTTTCATCTAAATAAAGCAAGCAGGATTTGCAGTTGAAAATTAGGTTTGTAAGTTCAGAAAATATGGTTAGGAAAAATATGTGGAAAAACAAAAATTCCAATTAAAAATATCTGCTAAAATTGGACTTTAACGCCTGCTGCAATGTTACTGTTACCAATGCAGTTGCTGCAGAAAGCAGAGTACTGGGACCAAGCACAGAAGCACAGGAATTAACTTTTAGCTACTCCAGCAGGGCAGAGCCCTGTGAATCACGCTAGGAAGCACAGATCAAATCCTCTTATGTAAATATCATACAGGGCTGGCACTAATCCTCTGTGCACCCTAGGAGGACTGCTGATGTGGCATTCCCCAAATGCACATTTGCTTTGCGTAATTGTGGGCAGTCGTTCTCGGGCACAGGAGGCTGAAGTGTAAACCATCATATTGTCTGCTCAGGGTGAGCAAAAACGGTTGGGGAAAAGCAAACTGAGCATGACCCTGGGTTCCCAGGTCCACCTCATACACCCCTTGTGGTCACTGCCCTCCCCACAGATGGGATATCCTCCCCCCAGCACAGTAATGTCTCACACCTGGGTCAAAGCCTATGGGGACCCAGGTGTCCTGTCCCGGTCCCAGGTCCTGCTGGATCTCCAGAACCATGTCTCTGGCATCCCCTTGGGTTTCCCAGCAGTTTTCCACTTCAGTGCGGAGTGCAGAGGAGCCATCTCCTGTTTCACACCAATGTTTAACTTGCTGAATCAGGACTCCATGAACTGATTCAGACCTGGTTTCTGGTGACTAATGCCAGGCACTCCCTTCCTCCTAGGCAGCGGTACCTCCTCAGTGTTCCCAAGCCCTGTTCAGCCAGGCAGCTGCAGGACTGGAGACCAGATGTGCTGCTCTCCCCCACTGAACAAGTGGTGACAGATAAGGCATTCTTTCAGTTGTGGGTTTTTTTTCTTTTTAATTTATATTTATTTATATAACAGTGTCAATTTGTAGCCTGAATTTTAAAAGAAAAATATCTGCGTAGTTATACGGTCATAAAGTATAATCCCTGCACACACAGATCCTATAGTTTACAGGACTGATCTTCTCGAAGAGAGTCTGGGTGGGGTACTGTGAAACTCTTGCTGTTGCTCTGCTCAGTCAGCTGGGATCAGATGTGGAATAAAGCAAATATCTTAGGAATGCTTTTAGCATTGAAGACTTTATGATAGACATAATTTTATTGATGTGAAGTTGTCTTCTACCAGGTTGTTTTATCATTCACATGTAGAAGTCTAAGATTTAGGAGATCACTTTGAGTGAAAGGTCTGGCCTGATCTTTCGTTTGCCTTTCCTCACCCATCAAACACAAAAGCTGTAATATAATACAAACACAGCAATTTCACACTAAGACAACCATACAGCATCACCGCCAGGCACTCTCTGCAACTTTTCCCTATTTTGTTTAGCAAGATATTGAAAGCATTAGCAGTTCTATCACTGCTGTGATCTCTGTGGTTGCAGGAAGCCCACCAGTCCTCGCTGGCTCCAGTATGAGACTGCCTGCGCAGGTCTGGGGGATACGCCACATCCTTCATTCTAGATTATCAGTGAGACAGAAATGTTTGTTCTGCTGACCAGGCCCACCCGTTGCATGCAATTTGTCTCTTGAAGGCTTCAGTGCAGAAGCCCCTGACATCCCCAGTGAGTTAAACCTTAACTCATCTTCTAAAAAAGCTTCAGAGATCTTTTTGCCTAGGCTGGATCTTCCTCTTGTGGGCCTTCTTGGGTGTCTTCAGTTTTATATCTTGAGTTAGATAATTTCTTATCCTCTGAAATATCTCTGGCGTATGCATGAATCTGAAAAGTACTCCGCAGAACTTGTGGTGATTTGTGCTCTATCTGAATTTTTCAGTGTCAATGTAATTGGATGACCCAGACTCCCAGTCGAAACCAGTAAGATAGTGTGCTCTGACTGCAGGAAAGTGTGCTGCTATTTTGAACCATATTTCTCATAGTTAATGCAAAGCTTTGACTCAGTTGTTGAGGGTTTGGTGTTTTGTTTTTTTTTTTCTTTAATAGTTGCAGTATGGGAAGTTCAAGATGATGTAGATGAGGTCAGGCCATTTTGCACCACCCAATGCAATCCCTCAGAATTATCCTCTGCGACAAGAAAAAACAAGATGCAAGGGCACATTGTGGTATGTCAGCTGATACTACACCCAGCCGCATTGCTCAAATCCTTGCAAATTTAAGGAAAACGGGTTGTATTAGAGCATTAACTTCTATTCTTTGTCTTCTGTGAATGTTTCTCTAATTTCTGGACAGTGGGATGTTTCACACTTCTTCGCCATGACATGCTGTGAAACGTTTGCCTATTGTCCTTAGGGTCTGGTAATGTCAATCACATTTTTTGTTCTTACTTGGAGCTCAACTTTTGATGCCATGTGAGGCCATGTCCTGACAAGGAGAAAACCTGATGACACAGCTGTAGTTTCAAATACTCCAACAGGTTCACTTAGGCATGCTATTGCACAATGACCTAGTTTAGAGCTATCATGGGAAGCAATTAATCTCTGTCACTCTATACTCATTCTAGAAGCACCTGAAGCCCTGAGAACTCCCTGGAGCCATGTCTCTTCCTGCCAGCTTTCTGTAGAGGGGTTCAGCTCTGCTCCAGAGCACATTTACTCACTTCAGTAGCCCAGAGCCCCTCCGGAGTCTCTAGGTGAAAGCAACTCTCAGTACAATAGCAACAGGAAAACTGATCGCACAACATAGAATCCACTGAGTTTTCACACCACCAAATTTAAAAGGAGATTAATTTCTTTTGGTGTCTGCATCAGGCAGTCATTGGTAGCTCCCAGTGTTATTCTGACAGTTTTCTTCCCCTTCAGCTCCAAAGTATTTTTTGTGGATCATATTTCCACCAAATCACAACCCTTTTCAGCGGTTGATTTCCACAGAGAGCAGCAAG
Source organism: Falco naumanni (assembly GCF_017639655.2). Classification (NCBI taxonomy): domain Eukaryota; kingdom Metazoa; phylum Chordata; class Aves; order Falconiformes; family Falconidae; genus Falco; species Falco naumanni. The sequence goes on from NC_054055.1 coordinate 71,737,846, forward strand.
TGCCTGGACAGCTCTTCACACATGTCACTCCAGTTGTTGTGTGCCAACGTCTCTGCAGCTCCTGCTTTCCTGGATGAGGCTTCCCTCCGTTTGGGCAACTCCACCTCCCTTGGCCTTTGTCTCTATATCATCTGCAAATACCATCTGGCCCAGGGCCCCCTTAAGAAACAGCTTCTTTTATCCGACCCATGGGATGCCTGTGAATGCATTGCACTTGGGCCTCCTCCAACTCTTTAGTCACTGGAAATGGTTCCTTGAAATGCTGCATCTGGCCTAAACGACTCACCCTGAGGCTGGGAATCCACAGCTGATACCTTTAAAAAAACACCCTGATTTTCTGTCTCGGTTGGTAGCCTATCCATGGCATTATCTTCCTCAGCTAACAAAATATGAGTTGCCTTTGTGCAAACTCTTTTAAAAGTAAATGTTAATACAAGACTTTCTGATGGCCTCCCCCTGGGCACGCAGACTCCCTCTGTTACTCATTCTGAATTCAGTCCATGAAGCTGTGCCTCACTTAAACCATCTTCTGACCAGAAGCAGAGGGAAACCCCCAGCAAAAGCTTCCTCAATGCAAATAACCACCTCTGTGGAGGTTGCCCTATTGCTGCTTTGTGGTTTGCTGTTTATTCGGCATTTCCAAGGAGCCAAGTTTCTGCTTTTTTCCTTCCTGCACTGCAAGAGAAATGTTATGAGACTTTGCTTTGCAAGACACACAGCCTACATATTAAAAATTGTGGCAAAAGTCTTTGGCCTTGCCATCCAGAAGTACCATGAAGATGCTTTCCTGCTTTCCTTTTACCCTCAGAGAGTATTATCTCAATGACTGGAAAGCCCTCCTACTCAAGACCAACAAATTTCTTCTTAGAAGAAATACTTTTTCTGTTCTGAGCCTACTGCTGCAGGTGCAAAGTATCAAAGGCTACCAGGGAAAGGCAGTAACATGCCCAGTGTGGAGAGCAGCGTTGCCTGCCTTTGCTGCTGCTGGCTCAGAGGCAGCAATTACAGTACAAAGCTGCAAAACGTGTTATTAATAAAATACAGCACCATCTTTTGGAGGAGGTGCTGTCTGGCCTGGTAATTTTAAACTACTTATTCTCTCGCCTATCTACAAAAGAGCAGGGACTGGGGGCTGCAACCTAGAGTCAACTGAGCCACCAGAAAAGTAATGGTTAAGTTAAAGCCATGCACAGATTTTGTGTAGAGGAAGGCTTAAGTCAAGTCAAGGCAACAACAAGAGGCTCGCAAGACTCTTCTGACCCTGAATCTGGCCCTTGAACTGGGAGCTAGACCTGCAGAGTCCTGCTTTTAGGTGATATTTTACTTGTCTCAGTAAATGAACAGCAATTGCTTTGTCCTTGTTATCAGAGTGAAAGAATATTGACTCATACTTCTGCCAATTTGGTTTATGGTTGCTGCATGGTCAAAGATTAGTAGGGTGAGCTAAGGCCTTGATTCAGGTGGGTTACCAATACATTTGCAATAAAGCATTTAATTAAGACTTTGTCTCTAGTCAAATAGATGTTCTTATGAAGATTAAATTAGAATTGTACTTAATGAGGTTTTCTTCTCTTTTTTTTTCTTTTTTACTTCTTCGCAGAAAAGAAAGACCTAGAATAATTTCTTACTGTGGCAGTACAATCTCATTTAAATTTATAAGCCCTGTAATGACTTTCATATAGCACAACAGCTGACATGTAAAGATAAACAGCATTATTTTATTATTTCTGTGACTCACTTGACATCAGTCCACATTTATTCATACCTTGAGAAACATATTGATGGGTAGGGAAATTTGTTTTAATTATCAAACAAATGAATATTTTAGTTAATTTTATTTATGGTGTATATCTATCACTGTAACAAAACGCAGATATTTAGGGCAAAAGTCCTTTCTGAGTCCTGTGGCTTGTGATCTCAGATTTGTAGGCATCAGACAGCTTTTTCATTAATTTAGGTCTGTGGGGGAGCTACAGTTAGTAATACTGGTAAAATAAGAGCTGCTGAATGTTCTTTCCATGTGACCTAGCAATTGTAGCACGTGCCATCACCTGATAACTTAGTTGTTCTCTTGTACAGTCCTTGCTATGATGCGTTCAGATACTTGAACTCTTTCTCCTCTCTGGCTATCAGATGGCTCTAAAGAGTGAGTGTGGTCTAACAGGCTCTATGCAGAAGGCTCGGCCTTTTTTTTTTCCCCTGAAGGGGAAATTGCTTACTGCGCAGGGTTCTGGGCTCATGAGTAAAAGTACTGGGTGCCTGGCCGAGACCCCTCTATCTGTGCCTGTCTCCTTCTTGCTGAAGGAAGGCCAGCTTTCTAAATTTTTTCCCCATCATTCTGAGTGTGAGAGTTATTGATCCCCCATTGCCAAAGATATCTGAGACCTTCCCAGCCATCTGCTGTTCCTCTGGGACTGTGATGCTGCACCTCTCATCTCTGTGGCGTGACTCCGGTGGTTTCCTTTTGCAGAGGCAGGAGATGGAGATGGTAGCCTTCAGCTCAGATCCTGTCATACCTAGTAATGTGACTGCCTTCCACTTACCTAATGTACTGTAAAGTTTCTCTTATCAGTAAAAGTCTCTGACACAGGAGGAACCCAGGAAGTTATAAGAGGCAAAAAAAGACCCAACTATAAAGGCACTTAAGTTCTAAGTGATGAAGAGATCAGTCATAGACTGCTCCACTTACTCATTCTTCCAGCTCCTAAACACTTCTGTAAGTACTATATAAAACCAATAAGCAGCTGAGTGCTTCATGTTGCTGAAGAATTGATATATGCATGTTTCAGTTCTTCAATTTGTTACATACAAAGCCAAGAATGAAGAACAAAACCATCTATGTGAGAAGAAATCACTTAAATACAACTATTTGAAGTGGAGGAAAGGGTACTACCCTACAACTGGGAGACCGACTTTTTCTGGGTGTTCCCAAAGTTATGCTTTCTGCTTGTCTTCCTCTGATGATTTTCCGTATCTCCAGTGTCCCACTGCTTTTTGTGCTGTACAGCTTTTGGTCATGGGCTTCTTTTGAGTAAGCAGATACAGCTGAAGTTTTCATGATGCCTGAAATCTTTAGTTGGAAAAGATTCAAGGCAAATACAAGAGGCCACCAAATCCCTTCCTGTTACCAGTAAATAATTGTCAAAGACTACAGAGAATGTTGTAGACATGTCAAATTTTTGGTAATCTCAGAAGGAGAAAGGGAAGATCCTAATGTAAATACCAAGTGGTATCTGCCCTGGGAGGCCAACATGCCAATCAAACTGAAAATAGCTCTTCAAGTAGAAAACTGCCTGCAGCTTTAATCAGCTTTAGCTACTTTTTTTTGCAGAGTACCATATTTACCAAAGTGTAGGGCAACCTTGAATGTAAGGTGACCTCTCACTGTCTGTTTTAGCAGGAAAAAAAAAAAATCAAATATCACCATGTGCTGAAAATTCCCTGAATTATCATTGCAACCCAGAATGATCCTTTCTCTGACAAGCCACCCCCAATGCTTGATGGAGACGAGAGAATTAATGTGGAGCAGGAAGTATGTTGGTGGTAAGGACTGGGCTTGTTCTTAGATGAGACAGTCACTGGTTCCATGGGAAGTCAAGAAAAAAAACAGCAAATAGAAGTTGTACCTCTTTAAAACTTGAAGGGTATTTCCAGGAGAATTTCTGGAGAGAAGTTTACAGAAATGACAGTAAAGACTTTAGTAAAGAGTATGTGATTTGTGCCTATGATACTGTCCTGGTTTCGGCTGGGATGGAGTTAACTTTATTCTTAGCAGCTAGTACAGCAACAACCGAAAACATCAGTGTGCTATCAACATTGTTCTCAGATCAGAGCCAAAACACAGTGCTACACCAGCTACTAAGAAGAAAGTTAACTCCATCCCAGCTGAAACCAGGACATATACATGGATAATGACATGAATGCCACCTGTAGGCAATTATGTAGTTTATGGGATTCTACAACATAACCCATACATTGGTGGAAATAATTATATCAGTAATTAAAGGTAAACCTTGCATCTAGATCCTAGGATCAACAACTGTGGGAAACCACAGCAGCTTCAGTATTGGGTTTGGTAACCAGATTATAAAAGAAGGAACCATGAGCTACAGATATTCCTTGCTAGCAGCAGTGCCTTCAGCTGGCATTTCAGGATGCTATTATAAGCGTCCTTAGAGATCCTTTTGAAACATTTGATAACGTCACAAGGGTAATTACATTTTTGTCCAACTTTACCCGGGAAATAAGGCACCTGGAGACAGTTAACGCCTTTCCTACATGCAGCCAGCCAAATCCCGTGCAGAAAAGCTGCCTTCTGTTTCTGAGCGCTCCTTTGCTCTCTGTGCAATTTGTGATTGCAACGGTGAGATTGAATTTGTGGCATAACAGCTCAAATGGAAAAAGTGCACATTAATTCCAGAGGTTGGCTAAAAGTCCTAAATGTAGTACATCCATCCCAAATTCTACAAAACTGACCATTTCTACATTGGAATCTCCTATGAAAATGACTTCATTTACTTTAGTTCGTTCATGATTTAGGCTACAATTCCTTTGGGAATCAGATTAATGCTGGTACAAGTCCAAATGCCCAAGTTTCCACAGAGGAGTCTTCTCTCCCTCGTTCTCCCACCTCTGGTTCCAAAACCTGGAAGAAACCTGGAGGTTTCCCAAATCATTAAAGGTTTCTAGATTTATTTAGCTAAAATCAATTTTACTGTATGTAATAACAGTTTGAACAGAAAGAGTACTCAGTTTTTTAAAATTTTGCAATTCTTCTGGCAGTTCCAAACTTCCCAGAAACTGCTGAAGACATCCTTCAGATGTTTCGTCCTCATTACACTCATAGTCATGGGATTGCCTGGGTTTAGGTGTAGAACTCAGACTTTCAGCTTATAAAAAGTTTGTTGGGGGTGATTCCCAAACATTTCTGTTCACTCAGCCAAGCAGAACATAAGGAAAAACAAGGAAGCCAATATAAAATTATTTTGTTTGGACCTGTATCCCAACATTGCGCATAGTTAAAGCGCTCAGAGCCACATGAAAACATGGCTTTGAACCACAGAAAAGTCATGGCTCAAGGATGTATTACACATGCATGAGGACTACACGGATGACTTGACAGCTTACAGATGCTGGGGAGGAATACATTTCAGGAAGGCCAGGGCCGTAGATCATTGCCTGGCATCTCTTCAGCTCTGTAAACTGTTCTCTCCCGGATCAGGTTTCAGAAAAGAATGCTGTCACGGGAGATTTTACACCATGACTAAAACTGCTGACTTTCCAGCAGGATGTTGAACCTCCCATTCCAGGCTCAGCGCTTGCTTTATTTACAAATGCAGCCCCTAGTTTTTACACGGCGGAAGAACAGGGGTAAATGCTTTGCCTTGGGAGCATTATGTGTGAGCGGAGAAAGTACCACTCATCTCCCCAGCACCACAGTCTCTCCTCCAGAACAGTAGGAAAAGCCCTCATCTGCAGTCAGGGCGCTATTAGAAGGAAAGAGCATGAAAAGGAATTGGAGTTCACTGTCAGCTTTGATTCCAGCAGAAAAATTACCTATAGAATAGAGCATCCGAGGCTGCAATATATCTTCTGTTGCATTCTTCATGCTGGGAGGGAGGATCTGGACAGGGTCTACTGCAAAGGCAACAGCTGCAGGGAGGTTTTGTGGCTGCGTGGTTCTGCTAAAGACCTGGCACTCTGTAGATTGACTTGGGACAACTCCTAGAAAACCTACCTTTTGCTGTACGGTACCAAACCACCAGCCAGGGGACAAATCTTTACTGGCAATCACACCAAAATACTATTTTTAGTGAAGTAATGGGTAGTCAATTATTAGTCTGAAAGTTCAGTAATACTTAAATGGTGACAGTTTCTATAATGTTATAGAAAGATGAAGTTTCCTATTAGCTGCTCTTTAGTAGTAGCAAAAATTTACCTCAAAATACAGAAGTTCAAAATGGAAACCCATGTAAGCATTGGTAACTTGTGCTGTGGGCTTGGTTCAGTCGCTGCCAATGTTCACAAGTTCTTTATGAGTGACAAGATTTTATCTTGAGTCCCAGCTTCCTGAGTCATGGGATTCTATGATATTCTCCCCTCTTTTCCTTCCTCTCCTGTCAAAGGATGACTTGGCAACCATCATGGAAGTATTTGAAACTGCAGGCTTCCTGAAGCCGGAAAAAAGAGAAAGCAAACAAACCCACCTTTAATGTGTATATACATACACATGCATACACCCATACACCCATAGGTATATGTATATATGGTATGGATGGGTGCGTCCATGTGTATCTGTCCATCTGTACGGAGTGAGGCAGGGAGAGAGAGACATAAACATCTCATGATCTTTGTGAAAGCATGAATTTCAGCTTCTGGAAGGCAGTCAGCTGCAATGCTAACCTTCTGCAAAAAAAAATTAATGAAAGTTTGGAGCTACATAGTCAGTTTGGAGAAGACTCCTCATGCTGCCACAGGAGGCCCTTTAGGAGATAGCACACTTTGTGGCTGGGTCTGGCAAGCACTTGCTCCACTTCAGCAGCTTTTCACATGGATGGAAGTGGTAGCCAGCGAGGAGCTACGCATCAAGGAGCACAAGACCTCTGTCTCTTCCAGCAAGAGATTCCAGCACCCTGATACTGCACTTCGTTTTCGCACTCGTGGTAGTAAAGTTTGCATCATACTTTGTGAGGTCAGAAGCTAAGGATTCAAAAATTACATTCCTCCTCATGAGTAAGCTTTAGCATGATCTGGAATGACTCATCAGGTTAAAGGCTTGCAAGGCCAAGCCGTTTATGAAAATAGGCTTTTAAGTATTGGCTGAGTTTTCTGAGAAGGAAATTTTGTATAAAAAGCATGAAGAATTGCATCCAGTAGGTACTAAATATTGAAATAACATTTTTGTCAAGGTAATTCTATACACTATAGACTTTCTTATTTGTCCCTTATGTTTTTTTTTCTATATGCCAAAATAAATTTTAAACAGAAAAACCAATACATAAATGCCGTCAAGTATTATTGCCATCCAATATATCCAGACTCATTTAGTTAACTTGTCAGGCTTAGTTTTTACCAAGCTCTTTCTGTGGCTATGACAAATTGTATCTCCAAATCTGATTATTCATTAAATGTCTACTGTGAATTTCAGGCTCCCTCATGCTTAAAATACAGTGGATGTTTAATGGGATTAAGAATTAAAATATGTTTCTTAATTTTATTTAATTTATGACTTAAAATTACAGAATTTAAATTCTAAGGACACTGCAGAATACATCAATTAACCGTACTGAGCTAATTAACTTTTTTAATATTTTTTTTTACTACAGCACATAAATTTTCAGACCTGAAAGAAACCACTGGACTGTTTATTACTGAGATTAGCTTAAAGGCTTTGTTTTGATTTCAGTGGTGGACACATTTTAATCTATTTTTTTAGTTAATAATGAGTGACTGAATCCTCATTGCAGAAAGATTCAATGATGAAATTAAACATTATTTTGGAGTATTGTTTCCCACTGTTTCTTGAGTGCCATAATAAGGTCTTGGGAAGCTTGTTGCAGGACTTCAGAGACATGAACACCTCACTTCTGTGCTGTAGTAAACTACAGAAATTTTGCTCTCCTGCAGTTGGGGAGCAGGCTTAGAGCTGAGGTTCTCATCACCTGCTCCACAGAAACCCCCGAGCCCGGCCCTGTGCACACCTATAGTGCACACCTATAGTGCACACCTATAGCTAGCTGCTAGCTATGGGAGGTTCCCACGGATTCCTGTAGATTCTGGCTTAAATGGTTTAACCCCCGGCTGGTAATTAAGTACCACATAGCGCTCACTCGCTTGCTCACTCCCCCCTCACCCTGAGGGATGGGGAGGAGTGTTAGAAAGGAATGTAAAACTCAAGGGATGAGATAAGAACAATATAATAATTGAAACAGAATAAAAATGAAAGTAGAAGAATAACAATGAACGGTGCCCAGCTAATCCTCCCAGAAACGATCTGTCTGCCCCAGCCAGCCCCCCAGGTATCCATACCAGGTATGGCCTCCCATGGTACGGAACACCTCTTTGGCTAGTTCGGGTCAGCTGCCCTGGCTGTGTGCCTGTGGAGGCTGGGAACCTCCCATAGCTAGTAGCTAGCTATAGGTGTGCGCTATAGGTGTGCACTATAGGTGTGCACAGGGCCGGGCTCGGGGGTTTCTGTGCAGCAGGTGCCAAGAACCTCAGCTCTAAGCCTGCTCCCCAGCTGCAGGAGAGCAAAATTGGCTCCCAATTCCTTGTGCCCCTCCAGCCCTCTCACTAACAGGGCCTGAGGAGCTGAGAAGTCTCACATCAAAGCCAAAACACAGCTCCACACTAGCTCCTAAGAATATAATTAACTCCATCCAGCTGAAACCAGGACAGATGGGTTAGAGCTCTGTTGTACAAATCTCAGTATATTATTTTCATATGCCTGTTTCTCTGGAGAAAGGGGTTTTTTATCCTTTTGGTCATAAAGATGACATATCATATCATATCTATCTATCTATATGTATATATATGTATAAATTTTTTAATGAGCTATTGTCCCTGTGTGGCTGACTTGACTTCTTCCATGCAAGGCTGTAAGAAAACCTTAAGCACAACCTTGGGTAAAATTTGCTTGAGAAATGATTTGTAGCATGCAGCCAGCCACCACTTCATTATGGCCATAGGAACCCCCTCCCTTCTCAACAAAGCAAAAAATTTAAAATAGGACTTTGTGTGCAGAGCCTGATGTTATTGCTGCTGTCTTCAGCTGCAGTCCTGTCATTTGTGACAGTTGCATAGTTTACTCAGCTCAGGCCTTTACAGGCTGAGAATACGCAAAGAGAAATGCAATGTTTATGAAAATGCCATTTAAGTAACAAGCCAGAAGGAGGACACAGTGTGAGAACAACTTTAAAGGATAACACAAGCTTCCCAGAGTTGTCCTGATAGATCTTTTAAACTGTCTTAAGTGGGAAGGAAAATAACCCCTGGACAACTTGCCAAAGATTGCTTCTCCTTCACAAGTAACTTCAAAATCCAAATGAAAGACTTTTCTAGGAGATATTTGCTGCTTCAGCTACAGGTACTGGGCTAGGGAATGTATTCATTCAAGCAAGTTCTACATTTTGTGTTAAGAAGACCTCGCCAACTTTAAACTGAACTGGAAATCAACAAATCTTCATGTCTTATTAGGGAAACACCTGTCAGGAAGATTAAGATTTAATGCCAATAGGTTACATTTCTTGCAGGCCTTTTATCTGTGATATCTGTGATGATATCTTATTCTCTTCTTTCTCTCCATGACATGTTCCTCTGTGGCATCCTCTTCTGCACAGAAGCAGCCCCCTGAGTTCATGTCATCTTCCTGTAATCCATTTACAAGTCCCTTTTCTGCTGTGGTACCTGTGAAAAAACCAGCTGCTGTTTAACAGCTCAAGGAAAACACTTGTAAAACAGGAGCTACATTAAAAGTGTAAGAAATTGTGATACAGGTTTTTTTACATTTCAGCGTCTTCCCCTCTCCAAAACAAGTACAAGGCTTGATCTCTCAGAGTCTGATCTACAAAGGGCGACTCAAGTGCAACACGGAGCATTAAGAACCTGTGGGAGGTTCTTATAAACATGAATTAAATATTTAAAAATAATAATATGTCCACCCAGCCCCAGTTAACTGAGGCTCGTTACATAAGTAGCCATTTCGTAGCTGGTGGACTTTCTTCACTGCTTGGCAAATACAGCTGGAAAATAGTTTTTTTCTGATTTGTAAAACTAGCTTGTGCCACCGCCAGTTTTGGATAGTCACGTGAATACAGTTTTACAATCTAAGATGGAAAGCCTAGTTGAAGCCATAGCAGGCAACAGGCCCTGACTGGCAATAAAATCATCCTTAAATCCTAGATGTTCCTCAGTGTTGGACCAAAGGGGCTGCATTTAAGGCACTGTCTGGCATTCACAGCATTCAGGGCAAATTTTGCCATTCAATTTTTGAGGAAAGAAATGTGGTCTGCAGTTAGGGATGGTTTCAACAGAAAGCAATTAGGATAATGCAAAAAAATCAGCTCTTTCTGTATTCTCTCCCTGGTGACTCCACGTGTGGCTACACAAGTCATTTGACTTTGAGCAGAAGGAGGTAACACCTACCTTCCCACGCTACCTTCCCACGCTGCCAAGAGGTTAGCTTCATGTTTGTAAAGCCCTCTGGCAAGATTAGGAGCTAGATATGATTTGGGAGCCCTATGTTCCTGCCTCCGACACCACCTTGAGATCCAGGGCTCCTTTGGGTGGTGGAGTCAGCTGGTGCAGGCTGGTGGCTGAGGGCTGCAAGCAGCCTCTGCCGTAGCCACTCTTCTGCCAGTATTAATGTACAAAGCCACCTTTGTGAGGCTACGCTGTGCTTTAATTATGTTTAATTTGCTCTGCCTGTCATTTTCACTATGCAGCTGTGTCTGTTTTGTTGTCTTCCATTGGTTCTATGGTGATATTGAGCAGGATTATCATTTGAACAGCAGTGCAGATCAGTGGGAATAAAAAAAACATGATAAAAGTTGAAGAGCAGGATTGTTTTACACTTAGTGTCATTTCTCAGATGTTTTATTTGCCCGCCTCTGCTTCTTTGGGAAATGAGAAGCGTCCTTTCTCTCTTTTTCTAAGCACCTATGCATTTTCCTGTGCTTGTGGGAAAAGCAACTGGGCAATGACCTAATTTGATGCAAATGAAAGGGATTTCCTAGTGAAGGATGGTAATTTGTGCAGTGCTGCAGGTATGTGAAAGTGCTGAATGGTAACCTGGGAGTACTGAGAAGGGAAGACCTCTGCTGTAACAGAGTTATAATCACCTTGCACTTTTACTAACTGCCAAAAGCTAGAGATCTTAAGCGCCATGCTATTTTTTATATAAAATCTGTTAAATCACTACATCTTGGCCATTTTCTCCAGCCATTCCTATCAGCCCTCCATTTATGAAACTGGCGGTGATAGAGAACATTCTCTGTAAAGGATAAAAAGGAGAGAACTGTTCATAACAATAGGCTCTACACCCAGTCTCTACTCTCAAAGTTAAACCAGGAATCATCTTCCAAACACAATGCCTTACCTCAAAGCAGACTCTTATATTATTGCTGTTATTCTGTGTCCTGGGGATGCTGACAGTCACTCCCTCTTACATTTTCACATGTTTTTCAGCAGACTGGTCAACTGGGCAGGTTTTCAGGAACAGATAATATGTGTTGTGTTTCTGTAATAGTTAGGTTGTTCATTCTCAGATGTTAATCTTCTAAAGCTTTCGTTTCTCGCTTCTATAGGTCTGATAGATTAAGTGTCTCATAAAAAAAATAAAAAACAACAGCAGTAAAAGCACACAAGTGAATTTTAGCTAGCTTAAAAATATAATAGCATCTTAATAATAGTATCTGGGAAATTCCTCAGGAGTTCACTAAATTAACCTATTACTGTGCTCCTTACAGTCTTGCCTGAGAAGTACTTTTATGGGGTCTTAGTTATCAGTATTAATTTCCAGAGCTGTGCATTTATACATTAGTTTTACTGAGTACGTGGAGATGAGAGAGAGCAATAGCATAAGAGAACCATTAACATTAACACCAATGGAGAAGAAAATAATAATAATAAAAGACATAATCTTTTCACATTTCTACAAAAATATAACAAAACAAAGCATGCAGGTCTATACCATTGTAATATAATAACTATTTAATTATAAAGGCATAATTCGATAAATAGTTTTCAAAAAAGCTGCCACAGATGTGGCAATGAATAAATAAGAATATTCTACAGTTTCCTACTCTAGCATATTCTATTTTATTGTGCTTTGCACATATTAACTGGAGAGTAAATGTGACATCAGCCTGAGATGAATGTGTGTTTCATTCCACGTTAGTGAGAGGGACAGAGAAACACAGAGGGATTGGGTGATCTGCATAGAAATGTCCTGATGCTCATTCCTTTCCTTCCTAACAAGCTGAAAAGTAATGTCTGCGTTGTATCTGCATGTACATCACGTGTTTCTCTGTGTACTGCCTTTTTCTGAATGTAAGCACCAGCCAAGCCATACAGCAGGCCATGCATGTTATTTTTATATGTGCAGAATTATGAAGCAATAGCCTGCTTTTCAGTTTAACTACAGCATGTTTATATATTTACCAAACATATCTGTGAGAAAGGAAAGCATGCAATGAAAAAGACAACTCAAATTTTAAGTAATCAAATCAAAATGACAATCAAAATTATCTAAATGCTATATACATACAGCTATCATGACAAAGAATACTTATTACAGCACAAAATAATCTTTAGCTTCAGGAAAAGTAAAGCAGGTGTTCATACAGAAGAATAGCTGCTGAGCTTTATTTTGCACTTCTTCAAAAATCTGAAAGCTATTACTCTCAGGGGAAAAAAGAGCTTATGACTGAGTTAATCTTCAACCAGAAAAATAACACACTCTCTTTCAGTAAAGATTTGGATTCTTTTTGCATACCTAGAATGAATGCTCGCACTTAGCAGTTGACCACCCCCCCAAAGGTAAATTAGCAAAAGTGAAAGGCTCAATTGTCATCTTTTATTACCAACTAAATTACAAAGCTGATTGTTTATCACTCATATATACTGCCAAGTTAAACATTTACACTTCAGTAGTGTAGAGAAGACACTGGGATTTGACTCTAAAAGGAACAGAGTGTGAAAAACACAGTGGAGAAAATTTGAGCTCCTTTTGAGGACAGCAACTTATCAGTACTCCAGGTTGTATTTTCAGACAAACTACATTTCATGTACAGAACTACAGTGACTTTTCCTTCCTCTCACAGACCTGTGTAAGAAAAGTCCTTGTCTGTTTCGAAAGTTTTTACATATGAGATGAAGGGATTTATGTGTACGCTTAGTCAAGCATATGCTGAGGACCTCCTTTGTTAATTACAAGAATGTTTTACTGAATAACAAGCAAAAACAGGGAGGAAGAAATAAAGCCTGCCCTTTCCTGAATATGAATAGTGAAGTACCTGAAGATGTTAATAAGCTGTGCTAACTCCTGCATTTTTCTGTCTGCCAAAAACATTAGACCTCCTCTGCTGGCTGCCCCAATCCTTTCCTTTTCCAAAAAGTCCCAGTGATACAGTCGTTTATTCCAAGTATGAATTTCTTCAGTGTGATAGAAATCACAGGACAAGGTAAAGCAAAGCAAATGTAGTGTCAAAATAACTAAAAGAGAAGACTCTGTTGGAGCAGTACAAGATATATCTGTTTTTTTCTTTCTAGATCCATTCAAGTAGGTGGGCTGCAGATGGGGCAAAACGTGCTTCTGTCTTGCTCTGGGCTCGTGGGCTGGTCTCATTCAGCCCATCAGTTGTGACCTCTCAGTTCAATGTGTTTTACCAAGGCTCAACGCTGGGCCATCCTAGCTTCTGGTTTCCAGGATGACGATAATATTTTTCAAACCCAGATACTTTCTGACGACATTCTGGTGCTGCTTGTTTATACTTTGGGTCCAAAAGTGGAACGGGGGCTGCTACAGCAGTGAGATTTGTTCTGTTTCTTCGAGTCTGCTCTGAGAAGACTTGGAAGAGGAAGGCTGATGGAGTCTCTGGGAGGACTCTTTACCAAGAAGCCGAAAGAGGGAGAGCAGGGCTTTCTGTAGGAGCTTACTCAAAATGCTCCTTGTTTGCTGTTGGAGGGAACAGCATTTTCTATATTCATCGTTTTTACATGATGACAGTATCAGAAACACAAAGCTACTCAATAGTTGTTGTGTACCTGTCACCATGTGCTTGTTTAAATACTTGTGAAAGTAAACAATTTAGCAAAAAGAATATGAACTGTAAGTGTCAACACCCTTTTGCTAGTCGGCTACACATTAAACTTTTTTGTGCTCGCTTTTATGGCTAAACTCAAAATGTTCTTTGGGGTTGAGACCCTTTGTTTTGCTGGCACAGACCAGACTGTGGACACCGTGTGCAATCACAGCTTTATATAAGTAATCATAGCAAAATCACTGCAAGACAAACAGAATTTAAGTGCATCTGAAGTCAGTGTAGTTAGCTACCTGCAGAAAATAGAGTCTGATGTGATTATTGCTTGCACGTGTCCTGGGCACACTGGGGACCACCTGATGGCACAGGCTTTCTTGTTGAAGTAGATCTATGGTATTAGGATTCACAGCTTTGAGGTGCAAAATGGTGGGAGGACTTGTTACAGTATTTTCCTAAGCAAAGTAGGATAAAAAGCAAAATAACTAGCTCTCTGTAGAAAAATAAACACTCGGAGCTTCAGCGCAGTCTTTCAGATAGACTGTCTCCTCCTTATTTCTCTCCTGAAGAGTGCTTTGGATAGTACTTGAGGAAGGATGAGGAAGGGTAATGATAAATTGATGATAAAATTCTATAAATTAATAAACAGGATGTGAAGTTATTAATGTTACAGATGAGCAACAACAGAATCAGGACTGAGACTTGAATTGGCAGACTCTTGGAATCTCTATTCCAAGTGAAATTCCAAAATAGGCAGTCATTCCAAAACAAAAACCTAAACTTTGAGATTTCCCATGGAAGGAGATTTCTGGATTTGTTTCCAGGACAGCATTCTCAATGACATATTTATTTGTCCTTTACAAATTCTTCCTCAAGATCTTTGAACAGGCAATAACTCTGGCTCTTTACCATGCAGTGATATGGGAAGCTCAGGAGCAAGGAAACAAAAAAAGCCTGATCTCCTCAGATTTTTTGACGGCTGAGAAGCCCGGTTCTTGGAAGTCCTGGAAAAACCTTCATATGAGCATCCATTTTGGAACCTGGAGCTGGGTTATTGTGGGATAATTCATATGACACAGGCTAATCACGAGGGCCTTGTCATTTAAACGCTCCAATTACTTTTTTTTCTGCAATAGCTTCTGCTCTTCTCCACATCCCACAATGCATTCCAGGGCTACTATGGTAATTGGAAGTATATTCCTGTGTGTGAAGCGGGCTTTAATTAGTACCGAAGGGGCACATTCTGGTGTCCTGACTCATGTGGCACGGAGGCGTACCTCCGAGTCACCCCATCGCAGCCTGTGGGACTGCTCATGAGGAAAGGTGCTTCCTGGCCCAGACGAAGGCTGGAAGCCCTGAGCCACCCAGATGGGACAAGAGGCGCCACTGACTCTCCAGCATGCAATGCCATGGCCCGGGGCTCTATAAAACAATAGTTACACTACCGCTTCCAATTATTTTTCTTGACTAGTAAGTAATGCGAGTGGCTCCAGATTTTAAGTCTGTGAGCAATGCAGGAACACTTTAAAAATTGGGATTGGAGGCAGTCTTGTAATAAATTAATAACTTTGACCATTACGTGAGTCATCTATAAAATGGGCCCTGAGTTATGAAGACACACACCAACTGTGGGGGGTATTATGGAAAATTAAAACCAGTGTGACATAATACTACTTCAATTACAATAAAAGAACTGCAGCTGCAAGTGATGGGAAAAGTGGGAGGGGCATAACTCCACTGATTAGCATAATTACATCCATGCATCTGGTTTCCAAAAGCAGGGTGCAAGCTGGTTTCAGCTCGGTATCAGCACCTCCTGCCAGCCATGCAGCGAGACAGCCATGAGCTGGCATCCTGGCCTCTGCTCTGCAGGATGAATCTAGCAGTCAGGGTGGAAGGAAACAAAAGGCACTGATTAAAACAAACAGCCTAGTCAGCAGGTTCCACGATCGGTACCTAATAATTAATTTTCTTTTTTTTTTCCTTAATGGTATTAGTTGCCTTTCAAGGCCCTTACTAAATGCACTTCCCTGATGATACGAAACATCCCCTACACCATCAGTTCTCTGGCTCTTTCCCTGTTCTAAGCCCACATGCACTCAAAATCCTCACCTGGAGGGCTATAGGTGCAGATGTCACTCAATGCAGCTTCTGTGGCAGTTACTGTAGAATGATGTGTGTCACTGTCCTTTTCATGGACATCATATGACAATCCCAGCAGGAGGAACGAGGGCCCAATTATAAATCACCTGGGCAGTGTCCCAATTGCGCTGAGAGGCATGTCCTGTCTGTAGTGACAAGCTGGCATTAAAATGTCAGCAAGTACTTCATGAAAGTTGTTATCTATGAATTATTTCATAACTCTATAAAGTATTTGTTAAAGTATGCTGTAAAGAGTTACTCAGACTTGAGAATTATTATCTTAATTGCGCAATTTAATTATTGGAAGAATAATTAAAACACACTGAGGTTACTGAATGAGCTCAGTGGTTGAAAGATATTTTTAAATGCTTTGAAGTGGGGAGAGAGCTGAAGTTATTTAAACACAAAGTTCTGCCTAAAAGTATTCTAAGCAACATGTCCATCACAAATGTAATACGGAAATATATGAAAACTAAAAGGTGAAAAACATTTCTTTATTCTTTAACACATTTCTTCTCCTGCATTATCAAAATGTTGTGCAGGCTTTCATCAGCACCAAATCTACTTCAAGAGGGATGTAGAAGTGCTGGAGCGTGTCCAGAGAAGGGCAACGGAGCTGGTGAAGGGTCTGGAGCACATGTCCTGCAAGGAGCAGCTGAGGGAACTGGGGGTGTTTAGCCTGGAGCAAAGGAGGCTCAGGGGGACCTTATCGCTCCCTACAGCTGCCTGAGAGGAGGCTGTGGGCAGGTGGGGGTCGGTCTCTTCTCCCAGGTAACAAGTGACAGGACAAGAGGAAACAGCCTCAAGTTGTGCCAGGGGAGGTTTAGATTGGATATTGGGACAAATTTGTTCACTGAAAGGGTGGTCAAGCATTGGAACAGGCTGCCCAGGGAAAGTGGTGGAATCGCCATCCCTGGAGATGTTTAAAAAACACATAGATGTGGTGCTTAGGGACATGGTTTAATGATGGACTCTGCAGTCCTGGGTTAATGGTTGGGCCTGATGATTTTAAAGGTCTATTCCACCCTAAATGATTCTATGATTCTATTTTATATTGTTAAAAGGGAGTAAAATGTTTTAAAATATAGCATTAATTAAGGTTTAATGTCTCTTATAGAACCTGATGTAACTTATATAATGTGAAAAGACTGTGTATCTGCCAAGGAAGGGAAAGCCAATCCTTAAATATTCTTCTACACTTTGCAAATTATACACTAGATATTTTTTCTATACAAAATGCTTGCTAGGTAAAGAATTGCCACCTATGATATATTTCTTTTGGCCAAATAATCCTTAGCACACATGAACGCAGAGTAACTAATTTATTGTTCTAAACAGAGGTCTTGGTATAAACACAGTGCCTGTGTGTAAATGTTGCTTTCAGAATCAATATTTACCACCTCTCAGTGATTGTTGTTGGACTGATGCTGCATTTACAAGTGGAAACAAATCTATTTTATCCCTTTTAACAGCCAGTCTTGCATTCTCAGCTTAAGATTTAGGGGTCAGCTTTGAGACCTCTCCTTTTGGCACATAACCCCCAGCAGCTCGGGTCTGGCAGAGCTGTGGGGCCTTCACCCACCATCTCGGTCCTATCTCCCCTACTGCCTTATGGAGGGTTGGTGCAGATGTGAATGGTGGGAATGCAGCAAACGGCGAGCTCTCTGCTTCTGGAGCACAGGCCGCTGTATCCGAAAGCAGGCTTCTCTCTCACTGAGACACGTGAAATTGTGTCTGTCTCAGCCACTCGCGCAGGTTGGAGCCCACTGGTGGGACCACACCTGCCCATCACTCACATCATTTCTGAAGTTGGAGAGACCATGAAAGTTTCCTACTTGGCAGAGGTGCAAGCTGGCATGCTGAGCCTGGGCAGCCAGAGCATACGTGGGTATGGGGAGATGGCTACGCATCTCTCTCCACTGGCTCATCAAGGAGGGCGGGTGACTGACTTAGATTAATCACCCATTTCACAGATGACTGAAGTCATATGAGGCAAATCCCTTTCTGTGGGCCTGAGTGACAAGCAGCATACCACCTGCAATCCTCATCTCCAGTTATGCCTTTTGATAACACCATGATACTATACTCTACATGAAAGTAATATTATTTAGCTTAAATATTTTTTCAAGCTGATACACTACTACCCTTTGCTGTATGTTTAATGGTTGAAGGGCAGATGAGTCCAGATCAACTTTACCTAAATGGAAAAAGCTGCTTTCACAGTTGTCCACAGTAAAATACCCGGCCTGGTCTATACTGGAGCAGCTTACTGATGTAGGCTTTTCATTTGTACATTAAAGCACTGAATTTATTGTTGTGTAATACTATATACCTTGCAGAATGGTAGCAGGATATTTTGGGGCAGCTCCTGTTCCTCTGTCTCCTGCTGTGCTTGTTTTCATTTGTAGCTACCTCCTGCTAACCCTCACACTGCCTCCACCTGCAGCAGCCATCATTTTGGGGACTTGGACTTATTTTCTTCTGTTGGTGCCTCTCTTACCCCACCCTTGCTATAGTTATGGCAGTAATACAATAATATTAGAATATCTCTTGTCTCGGCTTTGTTAGAAATCTTAACATACCCACTTTGCTGTTGCAGTGAAGTTTCTCTGTTATCTGCTATACAATATGGACGACTTGAAAAAATAATTGTTGTTAGCAATTAGTGGTCTTTTTTCTGGCTTCCCGACATTCCTTGCTCTCATAGGCTTAGTCACTGTAACAAGGATTTCTAGTGAATGTATATTTCTCTATAGAAGGCAGACAATATGACAGAAGTACATGTAACATCCTGGCAAGTCTTTAAAAAAATAAAATGCAATGACAGAATTCCTTGTGCATGCATTGATGGTTTGATTTGAATATGAATGGTAGGTTCACAGCACAGCTAGATTACTGTGGATGCAGTATGGCTCTAGGTATTTATAAATAAACCAACCTGACTTTCATAAAGGATGTTTGCATTATAAATGAATGTCCTTTGAGTTGGATTCAGCCTCTAGATGCTATCAAAAAATTGCCTTCACCCTGGCTGGAATCCCAGGGACTCTGATGTATCTTGATGACTTTGTCATACGTGACCTCTCTCTACCCTCTCACAGCAGATGCTGCCAGAAAGATTTTGGTGGTTTTGATGACAATCGCTTCATTTGCACAATTGTCATTTCTGAATCTGTTGGTTTGCACAAACCACTGCATGACTTATCACTGTTGCTCCCTAGTGCTTATGATAAGCTGAACCTTCCCTTACTGGAGGAAACTATTCATTCTCCATCTTGCCTTGAAAGAATGAACTTTTAGCTTTGGCTTATCCTAGTGTATTCAGCTTGCTAAGTTATTTACTAGCTTTAAATGTTTCTGCAGAACATTTGATAGATTTTTTAACTCTTCTGGCACCCAATCAATTGAAGCATTTTCAGTGTAAATTTCTGTCACTATGTGCATATGAGCTGTTGCCCAAATGTTTCTCCATATTCAGTGTTTTTGTAATGGTGTAAAATGAGTGTTTGAAACCTAAGCAAATTTTAATAAATGCTTTACTTGCTCTTATTTCAAATACTTCATTGAAAGTTTTCCCTCCAGTGCAAATTAATCTACTCATTCATTCCTCCTCTCTCTCCTCTTTCATTTTATATCTTGCATTTAGCATTTCTGCATTCCTGCTTCTAAGAATAGATGAATAGGCAAGACATTCCTGGTGACTTTGGTCCCTTGTATACCAATCTTTATCTTTTAAGCTGTTTATGTCCCACCAATACTCTAGCTTTAAGTCTGTTACAGGTCCTCACTGTTCCCACATTTAAGAACTTCTGTTTTCTGAACTAGAATTATTAATAACTAGCTTAGCCTACTTCATTTGCCTGTTGTACCAGCACTGGGAACAACTCCCACACTTGCTTTCTCACTTTTGCTTTATATGCTTCCCAGTGTCTTTACCTGTTCTGGCCTTCTTCATTTCTCACCAAACTATTTCTAGACTACCAGTGCCTATGATGTTCAAAGCACTTTGCAGATCCTCTGGGGTGGACAAGCCCTGTCCTGGGCGTTCACAGCCTGAAGGATATTAGCAGACAGATGTTAGTGGAAGCAGGCAGGGACTTTCTACTCATGTTAGCTAGAATCATCCTGTGATGGAAAGACAGAGATGGGAAAATGATGGAGAGAGACACCACAGCCAATGACACTACTCCTCACCGGAATAAGAAACCAGTTCCCTTCTTTCCACTCCCCTTAAAAAGAACCCCTCAGTTCAAGGACAAGCTGTAAACAAGAGTGACTTTCATAAAGGGGAAGAAGCATATCACTGACAATGAACTTGGGGGCAAGTTCAAGAACCAGAGCTGTGAGAGCCTCTCCCTTATTTGCTGAGGAGGACTGGAAGCACTGCCGTGCAGCTCATACCTCACGCCCCTCCTTTCAGTATTGTCTCTCCAGCACGGGCAAGGTGCCTGCTAGCATGCTTTTGTGCTTGTGCAAGCAGGCTACCTGGAAAGAAATTCATGAGGTATAGGTAATGCAATATCACCCCAGGGCAGTGAGGACTCAGCAGCATTTGTATCTTTCATCTTCTGTTCCAGAAGACACAAATACCATGTGGGTGCCACAGAGTGGCAAACCTTGATGTGCAGTGCCTGTCTCAAATACAAAGATCATGGAGCACCGCTATCTTGTTTCTTAATTTTTTATTTTAAATTCTGTTTGATCTGTTATGCACTGTTCCAAGTAGCATTGCTTCTTGAGTGACAAGCTCACCTTCGTTAGTACCTGGTCATGCTACATGTGGTAGCTGGAAGACAGAAATTTGCAGTAATGGAGAAGTTTCTGTTTACTCCTGTCAGTTTGGAAACACTTCTAGTTAAGTTTAGATCTAAAGAAAAGTAAAAAGAAGAGAATAAAAATCCAAGCCACATAGAATGGTACATGCATCTTCAGCAACCACCCTTGAAAGACTGCATGTGGTCCAGATTCGGGAAGCAGCAGAGGATGACTATGTAGAGAAGACGGGCACAACTTCAAAACATGGGTGGGCTGTTGAAGACAACCAGTTGCTTACTTCTGTTGGAAACAAGACTCTCTTTCCTCAAGGCCTGAAAGAAGATTTGTAAATATGGGCACTAGACCTTCACAGGAGATGCTCAGCTTACTGTTATTATTCTGTGGCTAACAGTTTTATTCCTACAGCTTGAATTCTTTAGTCCTACTTCTACAGCTTGAATTCGTGCTTCTCCCTGCCATCACACATCAGTCACATACCCCTTATGTCCCTTCTTGTCTCTAGCTTTTTCCCCTAAAGTTTTAGTTTATCCACATCTGCCCTTTCCCATGCCTCCCTTCATCCTCCACTCTCCCACTACGCGGTGCCTGTTTTTTCTTTTCATGCCACCTCCCTACAATGTCCTCATCCAAAAGTGTGTTTACTTCTTTCTAAGCTCACATAGAATTATTTAGGTTGGAAGAGACTTTTAATATCAAGCCCAGTGGTTAAACTAGCACTGCCAAGTCCACCACTAAACCATGCCTCTAAGCACCACATCTATGCATTTTTTAAATGCTTCCAGGGATGGTGATTCCACCCACCATCAGACAGACTAAGGTGAGCTATAAGTCAGTCACAGGCTGCAGCCTGCACAGTTCTGACATGCAGAACTTGAGGAATATCTTAAAAAACTGAAGGAACATGTTAAGGAACATCTAGAAACTTAAAAAACTTTTATTTAGGTAAATGTACAGTGCAATGCCATACAGATGTGATTGAGCCGGCTCTAAATCCAGCTCTTCTGCCCAGTGCTCTGTCCTGCCTTGTTTGCCTGCCTTCTAGGCAGGAACAGGTGGAATCCCACACTCATGTCACTATACCACTGCTGACAGCAGGGTCAGCTCTTCTTCAGCTAGCTCACTTACCTCTGGGGTGTGCAGAAGTATTTAAAGTATTGCACTTATGTGACTTTCTTTTTATGCTTTTTGCATTCTGCTTGAGCTAATAAACTGCGTTTTAGGTGTATGCATTTATTTTTTTTAAAGATAATCACTGTAAACAGTGTGTCTGGTAAGGACAGCATTAACTCAGCTTCAATCCAGCTTGCTTTTGTTTTTTTCCTTGCCCCTTACAACTGATTCCTGTCTCCCTTTGAGAGGGAGTCAACAGGAAGCATGACACTGTGAGGCAGGATGTGTGACAGAGTTAAACTTCCTGGTGAAGCTCCATAAGCATCAGTGCCGTAAGTATCCTTACTTACTGATTCCGTGTATCACTGTAAGAGACTTTCTTCATACAATTGCAGTTAATTAGAAGCACCATGTACAATGCTTTGCATGAATAAAGAAATTTTGCAAATTTATGTCAAATGTAGCTTTAATAATCTGAAAAAGAATACGCTAAAGAGTTTTTCAAATGGGTGACAGGAAAAGAACCAATTATGCTTTTATTTTGGTTGAAAAAGATTCATCATAAAAATCAAGCCAACAATTTCATGTTGTAAGCACCAATATAGAGGAAATGCTGACAGTGCTGATTTTTAGTCATAAGAAAAGGTGTTCAAATATATTTATTAATATGTGAAATATTCTAGAGTCAGGACAAAGTCATGCTCACTAATGCAATCTCAGGCCTGTGTTACAATATATTCTCTAATGAATGACATAATAACATGCTTTCTGCCCATCAATATCTCTTCGTCATTCAGCCTAAAGGTCAGATGACAGAATGGCTCAAGATTTATTTTTATCATCCCTGTGCGAGGAGCGATTTCCCACTTCCCAGTTACTTGGATCCTCACCTCCTTCATTATTCAGCCTTGCCTCGTTCAGCAGGCAGCATATGGAGAATATATTCCTCGTTTTCCGCATGAGTTGCAGGCCAGGCAGTGGCCAAGGCAGAGCTTCCACGTAAACAAGGAACAATGTTTATTTGATGTGCAGTGAGCATTTTATTTTCCTAAGAACTTCACCTGAGAGACGACAGCCAGTTGCTCATGCAGCCTGTGGGAGCCATAAGTAGCTTTGCATTTGCCAGCCTTTGCTCCTGGGCTTGTCAGGCGATTGTACAAGCCCCCCAGTTCAAAGCATTCTAAGGAACGTTTCCTTGCAACACTTTTTGTTTAGAATAGCCAAGCCTACAGTGAAGGTTTCTAGTAGACTAAGTTATAGCACATAGAATATTTTTTTAATATAACTTGTAATTACTACATTTACAGACATTTAGGCCTGAGAATAGATGGGCTCGTTCTGTATAGTGCAGAAAAAACTACCTGAATGAGGCATTTTGGGTGTTTGATAAAAAAATCCTGTTGCTGGAAGCAGCAAAACATATCAAGAGATTGACTAGTTTGATTTGGGGGCATCTACGTATAAATCCATTGGACCTGCACTTTCAGGACAAATTTTAAAAGCCACCCCCTCGCCCCAAATATGGGTCTCTAAAGAACCTTGTGCTATGGCAGTCATGGTGTCCGAAAGGATCCAGAGAACATTCAGTACCTGCTACTTTTAATGGTATGATGGGAAGCTATTTCATGTCTGAGAAAGAAATGCCTTTTCTATACCTCAGGGGAAGAGTTGTGCAATCCCGAATGACTTGCCATGCCTAGGCTAGTCTTTAAACCCTTGGTTCCCACCGTATAAGAAGCTGAAGCTCCAGAAAGCCACGTTCCCATCCCAACCGCAGGCCTTATAAGGAACTTTTCTTTCTTATCGCTGTTTGCCAAGCCACCTCGGAGAGCTGCAGCCAACACTTCGATGTGCTGTGGGACGGCCCCGTCCCTGCCTGCGGGTGCGTGTTTCCACCTGATAATACATAGATATGCAGATAAAACTGATCCATCGATCCTGCAAAGCGACCGATCTTTTATGACTTTGCGATTGTGTAGTAAACCAAAGCGAACCAGAGAAGTGCGGAGCTCAGCACTGTCTGTGTCTCAGCTGGAAACTGCTCACAAACATTTACAGCTCAAATACTGCAAATGCAAACCAGCATCTCCAGCTATCTGACATCAACGGGAGATTTTTAATACCAAGTTTAGGTTTATGATGAGTATTGTTTTGTATATTCTGTTATGCTAGAAGAATTTTTAGTGAGGCTTCTCCAGGAGCGTGGCAATTCCCTGGCAGCATGTACCGTTCCTCTGAAACAAAGGACACGTGGCTGCTCTTAGTATAAACAACATCAACGGCTTGGTCTGAATTAAGAATTAGCAAGACAAGAGCACTTGAAATCCAATGTATGTAGATTTCTGCGGCTCTCCAAGCCGGTGTATTTTTGGCTCCCAGGGGAAGGCATGCACCGCTGCTGCGGTGCCCATGGCCGAGGCTGTACCCTATGGTCATGGCTGTACCCCGCAGCCGGGGCTGTACCCCGCGGTCATGGCTGTACCCGGCGGCCGGGTCTCTACCCCACGGTCATGGCTGTGCCCGCGGCCGGGGCTGCACCCCACGGTCATGGCTGTGCCCGCGGCCGGGGCTGTACCCCGCAGTTGGGGCTGTACCCCGCGGTCATGGCTGTACCCGCGGCCATTTCCCCGCGGCGGCGACCCCCGCGAACGTAGGGGAGCGCAGCCCGTCGCCGCGGCCCGCCCGTGTGCCGGCCTCGGGCAGCTCTGCCCCGCGCTTCGCCCGCCCGCCCGCGCCGCCTTCTCGGGCCCTGCGGGGGGCGGGGTGAGGCCGCGCCGCGGCAACCCGGCGGGCTGCGGGCTGCGGGCTGCCTGCGGGCGGGCGGGGCGGCCGGAGGCAGGTGAGGGCGGGCGGCGGCGCCGGCAGGGGGCGCCGCGGGGCGGGGGCGGCTCCGCACCCGAGTCGCTGCGCAGGGCAGAGGCAGCGGCGCAGCCCCCAGCACGGCGGCCGCCCGGTCTCCCGCAGGGCAGCGGGCTGCGCGGTCCCGGCGCTGGCGGGCGGGCTCGGGGCGGGATGTGACGCCGACCTGTAGCCCTTCACCCCAGGGAGGCCTCGGCTTCCCTTCCCCGCCCGTTTCCACGCAGCGTATCTGGGGACGCGGTCGGTTACCTCAGGTGGCGGCTGTGGGGATGGCCGCCAGGGCGTAACGCGGCTACCGCTTGCCAGCGCCGGTGAGTGACCCGGCCGCGCCTCACCTCTGGGTGGCCCCGGTGGCCCGTCGGGCCTTGCCCCGCGCTCCCCCTCTTCCCCGGGCCCCGCGGTGGTCTTGCCGTGCCGGCCTGTGCCCCGTCCCGCAGCAGGCAGCCCCGCCGCGGCCCTCCGCACCCGTCACCGGGGGTGCGGCGCTTCAGGTGGCCTGGGGTGGCCTCTCGGGCCGGGGCGTGCGTGGGCTTTCCCGAGGCGTTCCCGGGTGTGAGGGACAACCTGGCCCGTGTGGCCTCGGCAAACACTGCCACATCTGTTATTAAACACCCAAAGCGTGTGGTGGGTGAAGGTTGTAGCGGGTTGTTTGCACTGGCCCGAGTGGGAGAGTAGAGGTGCCCAGATGAACTCTCACTCACCTTTCAAAAATAACCTGTTTTGATTCAGGCTCTGGGCTGAAGGTTATCCCGGCTGTCATCGGTTTTGAACTCACCTTTCCAAGACTCGAGGTAAATTGGCTGTTTCTGTTGGAAGTTGCTTCGTCTCCTTTCAACTGCTTCTTTTCATACAGCGCCAGCATTTCACATCCAGGTGCTGTTCAGGCCGCTGGGGGTGGTGCTGGAGGTTAACACAAGGGAAAAACTTGTTCCCATACTGCTGGGCATCTGGAAGATGAGATGGCACCTGGGATTTGTTCTCTGATACAGGCTGCTGCTTGAAATGTGTCTCAGCTATTAACATGAGAGATTTGTGGCACTATTTCTGCAGCCTGAGAGATAAATGGCACAAGTCTGGTGCCACTGTGGCCGTTCACTATGGGCATTGTCTGTCATGGCTCCCCTGTGGCAAGGGCTCCTTTCTACTGTGCTGACACCAAGTCTAGGCTAGTCGCGGGTTGTGCTGCTGAGGGGCATCTTCTGTGCAACGCCTGGGGTGTTAGGGTACAGAACAGAGTCCAGTTTTGTTGAAGTCCCCCCTGCCTTTCACACTGTTCATGTCTTTCTGCACAAGGATGACAGACTGGATAGGTTATTATGTACCTGCTTATAAGAGGAATATATACCACGTTCAGTTCTGCAGTGAGGAAAGAGGGAGGGGGCTAAATCTTTGGGTTATTTTATCCCATTTTTGCTTTTCCCGTTGGAAAACCTGCTTGATGACAACAGCTAGTAGCTGGCCTGCTGGTGATTCACAAATATCCCTCATTCGTTCATTCATCTTATTTATTAAAAGAAGACTCGTGTACATGGCAAAACATGATGTCTTAAAGTGATACACTCAGCCAATCTATGCTGCCTTGTTTTGACATTGTGTTTTCTATCCATTTGTTGTGTCTTATTCACAGTTGGGCCTTAAACCACATACACATGCATGTATACACACGTGTATTTTTTGTGAATCGTCTTGTAGTCTTATAGGCAAAGTTATGAATTTCTTCACAAAATATTCTTCA
Source organism: Falco naumanni (assembly GCF_017639655.2). NCBI lineage: Eukaryota > Metazoa > Chordata > Aves > Falconiformes > Falconidae > Falco > Falco naumanni. The sequence continues at coordinate 71,764,225 of NC_054055.1, forward strand.
AATACTCCCAGGTTTAGACATAAATTGGATTATATCAATGGTAAGGTATAATGCAAAGCACTAATAGAATATAATACAACTGGCTAACAGCAGGCCAAAACACCACACTCATTTTTCTAGTTATCTGTGTGGAAACTTCCACGTTGGCTCTTTTTTGTGATTAAGAAATGGAAACCATGTTACCGGTTTCCTGCTTTCTCATTTCTGAGTATGGGGCTCCCTGTTAAATCTGACTTCAGGCTTTCTTGACATGGGGAGTAGCTGTCCTTTCTCATTTATAATATTAATTTCCTTGAGGAAAATCATCTTGATCTCAATGTTCTGCAGTTTGTTATTGACTGGACCTGTGGAGCTGGTCTCCAGTTCATACTGACCTGTGCAATTTTTTATATTTTTTCAAATATATGGCAATATTTTATATTATTTCAAAATAATAATTCCTCAGGTTTTTAAGAAGAAAGCAAAGAGGAGCTGCTGATCAAGAGATCTATCATGACTGGCAGCCCATGTAAGAGACTTGCCTGGAGTGACTGTGAGTATTTCAGGACTATTTTTGCATAGATTCAGTGTTTTCCTGGATAACCTCCAGTGTCGTTTGCAGCATTGTGATGTGCATGCTGCTAGCTGTGTACAAGCCATTCTGAAACTGTGGCACTCTTACCTGTGCTGTATATGGGGTGCTGTGCTAGCCTTTCTGTATTTTTGGAGGAGGAAACTGGGGAATGACTGTTCAAGTACTATAAACAGTCCTTGACTATATACAAAGCTCGAACAGCTGCAAACCTTCGCCTCTCTAGAGTTAACATCTTTCACTGCTGCTTCTGTATGGAGTACAGGAGTAGGGCTGGTAAAATGCCAACCTCCACAGGCATGCCAGCCCAGCGCCCTGCTTGTAGGACTGATGACTGTGAAAGAGCTGGTGCCAGTCTGCACCATATAGAAGCCTACTGTCACTGAAAGATGATTTCTGAAGATAGAGTCTCATTTTGTCTCTGTACCATTAACTGAGGAAGTCTATCTAATGAAACTTTGTAACCAGGTCAGTTGTTGTAATATTTGATCTTAGCAGAGAGTTCTGATCACATTCCATACTAGACTGAAGGTTCTGTTTTAGTAAAGGTAGAAGTACATCTGCTACATTTACAGTCAGCTTACAGTATATGGGCAATGGACGACTGGGATACTCCAGATAATGTTGATGCTGGGGAAAATGGACAGCCATTTCAAAAGTCCACAGAAAGTAAACTTAGATACAGCAAGGGTATTTAATCAACTAGAGCCAGCTTAGGTCATGCAGAATATTTTGTTAATAAACAGGAAATACCAAAGTCCTAGAACCTCTGTGCTGAGGAACAGAAACATTACTGTTGTTGTTGCTTCCATTTCTGCCTCAGCCACTCTAGGCTCTGGGCTGCCTCTGCTGCCAGTTGCAAGTGGAGCTAGCCCAGCCAACCATACATTGATGCTGAGGTATGTTCATTGTTCTGTAGAACTTTAAATGAAACAGGGCCTTAGTGTCTATGATTTCCTGCACATGCACATGATCCATCACAGCCTGGAGGAAATACTGCCAGAACCATCATTTACACTTGAGGTAAATAATATGAGGAGAGGGAGTTTCACCAGCCTTGCAATGAAGTCTGTATCTGCTGTGGGTACTGCTGTTGCTTATGTTAGGAATCCAACATACACTTTTTAAGAAATCTTTGTTTATTGCATAGTGCTTCTCATGGGTATGTAGCAATGGTGTGAGAATCTTTGAATGCATATTATGAGCTGTGATTCCCAAGACTTAGGTGAGATGTCTTAGGAGCTTGAAGAATTGCCATTTGGCAAACTGGACTTAGATTTCCTTGGATTTCAGCATAGAAGAGACATTTTCTTTAATAAATTGAAGGTAAATGGATATAGATGAATAAAAAGACATAACAGCAAGTAAATATGTAGGGCTGAGAGCAGCTTTCCAGATTAAGAGCATTTTTCAGTATAACAAAAGAAAACCAGAGGTGAGCTATGTGTGGAGCACCACAGAATGCAGGTAAAGAAAGTGAATCATGTGGTTAAAGTATAAATGTGGTGTTTCCTTATTTCTCTTTATTATAACAGATGTCTTTGAGTCAAAGCACAGACAAGATTCCGAAGATTCCCATGAGGCACACAAGAAGTTATCAAAAGAGAAGGAAAGGAGGGTGACAGTCAATCAGTGGGATGAAGATGTACAACCCCTCATTTCATCTTCTAAATGGCTTCAACTTCACGGGCTCAAAAGAAACAAATTGTCCCTACCCCAGATTTTGTCACAGATTGGATTCCAGCACAGGAAAGGTATATGAAAAATCAGTAAAAGGATAATAATAAAACCCCAGACTTTGAATAGTCTATAGGGTCACGCTCATTTTGCATCCCAGTGTGCACAGCGGAGATTTTTATGTTGTCTCTTATCTCATGATAATGGCAGAAAGGGAAGCTGTATCCACAGTTGTTGACATTGCCAGTTCAGGTAACTGAGGAACTCCGTCTCCTTTTGATCTGAGAAGGGCTTAGGATCTGAGAGGGACTTTCCTTACTCAACTGTACTGTTGCTTTGCCCTCAGATCCAGTTCAAATCCTCTCCAGTTTAGCTGTAGCTGGGAAATAACTTGTGCTGCTGAGGCTGTTAGTCTTTTTTTCCTGCAAATAACACACCATAAGATCTCTGTCCATTTTTAGGTAGTAAATATAATGTATGCTATGCCATAATCTGGAATGAACTAGTTGATCATCAGGGCTAGCCGGCCTACTTGGAATTGTATATTATTTCCAGGGATCCAGCTTTAAGGAAGCAGTTAAATTTGATTAGAATTCAGGCTGCTCTCTGTGCAAAGTCAAGCTATAGAAAAATGTTCCTTTGCAGTTATCTGACAGCTGGAGGGGAAGAGTTTGCTAATAATTATTAACTACGGCCATAATAGTGCTTTGCAGAGCATGTTAAGATATTCTTTTCTTTGAACAGCTTGCTGCCTGAGAAGTAGGAATTGTAATGTATTACAATTGTTCTAGGTTGCATAATTTAAAGTTTTGGCTGGCTTGTGTTCATGGGGCATTCAAAGATCAACAGTGCAGATCCTGAAATCCTATATGCTGTAGATGAAGAAGAAGCTGTTACGCAGGGTTAATGTTGTTACAGTGTAATTTTAGGAGCAGAACGTACTAGTTTAGCAGGGCAGCATGCTGTACAGAATAGCTACTTTATGACGTTAAATATTCCCACCCCTAATGTTTTCCTATCAGTGGAGATCCTGTAGAAGATTTCTAGCTACTGAAAGAGCAGAGTGCAACCTTTTCCTTAGTTGCACCCACTTCTGCACCCATTTGGTTGTGTAAGAGAACAGCATTATCTGTACCAGATTTTGTATTTTGTTTGATAGACAAATATTTGCAAGTCCTGTTGTGAGGTAAATGGATAATACAGAAGTTTAATTGCCTAAACTTTTCATTTATTGAAATCCCATGTAGCTTTTTGGCCTATAAATAATTAAATGTGGGGTTTTCCCCCCTCTTCTGACTACACTGGCAGGGAGTAGCAAAAGCAGAGCTGCTCTGTGGGGGGAAAATGAGCCAGGAGCCAAAGGAGATCATAGCCCAGGCAGTGCCCTCCCTCACTGACCAGGATGCAGTCCTGTAGCATCTAAGCACAGCAGGCAGAGGCAGGGTGCTGCTAACAGTGTCCACAGACAGTCCCACACAGATTGAAGTGATGAACCAGCTGGGGAGTGTAGCCAGGAGCTGCAGGAGATGGAGCCAGAGACAAGACTGGAGACATGGAAGGCCACAACATAGGTTTTCAAGCCACACCCAGGAGACTGAACTGGGGAGAAGGCTACAATATAGGGCTGAGAGGTCTATCCAGGAGAGAGGTCTGCTAGCAGAACTTGAGACAGGTACACCTGCAACACAGCTAAAGCAAAGAGTGGGTTCCCAGGTCTGAGCGCCCTGGGAGTGGGAATGCCAGGTCAGGCTGTCAGGGCAATTGAGGCCTGTTGGTGCCCTCAGGGTCCCATCATACACATAGCCAGAGAAAATCAGAAAACAAAAACATATTTAGAATTTCTCTCAAGTTTATTAAGGTCGAGTTCCATACAGACGCGTGTACCTCCCACACGGATGGTATGCACATGAACTTGAAAAATATCTGTTTGAAGTAATCCTTATTATTAGCAACTTGATCTTTTGTAACCTTTACTGTAGATTATGTGACCACCTTGGGAAAATTTGTGGCTTCTCGGTATGCAGATGGTCTGTTTCCTCAATACAAGAGAGCACAAGATGGCAGCGTGTATAATGTAAGTGTGACTGAGTTGTGGTAACTTCCCTGTGCGCTTAGAAGTTATTATCGCTGTAGCAGAATGGTGTGACTAAAATGCCTCCCTATGGCATGAAACATTTATATTCTTTGTGAGGACTTTATCTTTTTTGTTGTTGTTTTGTCAAACTGTTAGTGAAAACAATTGTTGATAGAGAAGCTAGGTATCTTTTTTTTTTCTTGCAAAGTCTTAGGCACTTGCCTTGGTGCAGCATTGCAGTAAATCTTTCCAGACAAGACTGCAGTTTCTAAGCAACATTTACCCTGTCTTGAAAGAGGGAACACTTAAAAAAAAGATGTTCAACTGAGTTAAAAAAAAGTAAAATCATAGTCAATAAAATAAATGGAGATGCTGAAATAAGAAGACATAATGTGCTGTCATTGCTGATGCAAAGCACTGCTTTGCTTACTGCCAGCGGGTCACAAAAGGCTCAGCCTACTCTATAGAGACAGCTAGCTGGATCTCTGCCCAGGCTCATGTTCTAAGGAATGTCTTAGCAACAGCTGCTGGTGGCCCCATTGTTAAGGGGATGGATTCTGATTGAAGAGATACGCATGTGAGCGATGAGGGGAGGGAGATAATACATAAAGGATTTTACAAAAGCAAATGTCTTGTCATTTTTTTCTGGTAACTAGAGTCACTTCTGAGGCACAAAGCTTAAAAGTGGAAAACCCCTCAGCATTTCAGGGAGCCTTTCCTCCTCATTTTCCCCCATTAATGGCATATGAAATATCTGCATAATGTCTTTTAATCTTAGGATGTTAAAAGCAGTAGGAAAGACATTTCTGGTAGCATTAAGGTAGCGATGCCACTATACAGGATCTGGTAAGATCTCATTTAGGATATTGTGTACAATAGTGTGTACAGTTACCACAGGCTGAGAAGAAGCAATTTAAACCAGAAAAGGTACTGGGAAGAGCTAGTAGGATGAACTGCAGTGGAGTGCTGATCTTATGAGAAGGCTTGGTTGAGGTTGAGTATGTAAGACTGAAGAAGACAGACAAAGGGTAGCATTATTGTCCTTGAATGCCTACAGAAAGGCAAATCACAGGGTTAGGGAAAAACTATAGTTTTCTATGCTAAAAGGCACGCTAGTCCAAGAATAAATGAGTATGAACTTCCATGAATAAATTTAGGCTGGACAGTCAGAGGTTTTCCAGCCCTCAGAGAAACAGGAATCTGGACTAGCCAACTACAAGTGAAAGAAGTGCTGCAAGAAAACTGCTTTAAAGATGGAGTTTGATCAGTGTAGTGCAGTAAGTTTCTTTGTATGAGTCTGGCTGTCATAGGAGGAAACTGGATTTAAGTGCTCCTTCCCAGAACTACATTCCTTTGGCAGACAGCCTGAGACTGTATCTGGGAGGCACATTACAGGGCCCTAGCTGACATTAAAGAACAGAGAAAAATACAAATGTGAGGAAGACTTATGCACACTATCACACAAAATACCTTCTCCCTGAGAAAAGTTCTTCTCTAAAAGCATTAACATATCCAAGGTTTGGTACTTTGTCCTGGAAAGGTAGTTACAGGTAGAAGGTAGATGGTGAGTTAGCTTACATGGGTCAGAGATATTGAGAGAATGTCTTTACTGGAACCTGCGATTAATTTTTAAACCTACAGATCACTTTGCATGGTGACTGTGTATACATATATTCATAGGATGGATCAGCTGGTTTTAATTTTAATACTGAATCTAGTTTTTTCTTATTTTAGTGATACACTATGGGAAGTGTTAGTTGTTGATTGCAGTTGTCTGAACTAAATTTGCCTAAGTACCTACCCACAAATAGTTAGTTGATCTGTAATGCTGGGCATTGTTAGTAAAATAATAGTGCAAACAGGAAACGTTTTACATTTTCCTTTCAAATGCTAAAGACAAGGTGGAGATTGAAATGCCCCAGAACCAAAGGAACCAAACTGTAAGCTCCCTTGTATCACTGTACAAAATTTTAAGAGCCAGTCAAAATTCTAGTCTAAGAGCGTACAAAGTTTCTGTGTCCTTGTTTGTTCACCCATCTGCTCTTCAACCCCTTCTACATCCCAGCCTGTGTTCAGCTCATTCTAATTGCACCAGTCTTGAGACAGACAAGTCAGACAACCCACTGGCACTGTCCCATGTTCATATAAAAAGATTATGAAAAGCAATTAGGACAAAATGCAATGTCTTTTCTTTGCAGCTTAGATGCATTTGTCAAGTATTTGCTCTTGAAATAGTGAAAGAAAAATGGGTTGTTTTCACTGCTACCTTGGCTGGCATATCTGGCACTTGCAAACCAGCTATTGCAGCTGTCCTAAGCTTCGGGCTGCATTTGTGTTATTTGTCTTGATGTTCAGTTTCCTTCTCTCCCTTATTTAAATAAAGCTGACAGCCAAAAAAGAACTGATTCTTCATTTTGTGGATTGTCTAATGGGAGCTATTAAGCTATATAAGCAGCGAATGGAATGGTTAACCAGTGAGAGCCGGCAGATATTTGGAGTTATTCAAGAACGGTGCATTGTCATTGTTTTGGATTTTGGCACTGCGGATCCAACTGAATTTGATCTATGTCGGGATGCGCTTTCTATGGTACTCATGGAGCAGGTGACGCAAATTGCCAAATTCAACCTCATTCGGTAAGCAAAAAGAATCATAGAATGGTTTGGGTTGGAAGGGGTTTTTAAAATTCATCTAGTCCAACCCCTCTGCAATGAGCAGCAACACCTTCAACTAGATCAGGTTGCTCAAAGTCCTGTCCAGCCTGACCTTGAACGTTTCCAGGGATGGGGCATCTACCACCTCTCTGGGCAACCTGTGCCAGTGTTTCATCACCCTCACTGTAAAAATTTCTTCCTTATATCTAGTCTGATTCTACCTTCTTTTACTTTAAATCATTACCCCTTGTCCTATCACTACAGGCTGTCCTAAAAAGTCTGTCTTCATCTTTCTTATAAGCCGGCTTTAAGTATTGAAAGGCGACAACAGGGTGTCCCCAGAGCCTTCTTTTCTCCAGGCTGAACAAAGAAATGCATGCCTGCCTATTGCTGGTGAATAAAAAGGAGTCACATATCATATAGACATGAGTTTGGATAATACGGTTTTTTTAGTCAAAACTGTCCTGATTCATGTCATGCTAATATCTACAGATTTTCCACACAGTCTTGCTAAGCTTGCTACTTCCATTTAACAGAAGACCATTATTACCCTGAAGAACAGATAAAGACTAACAGAACCTGAATACTGGTATATTCCTTCTACAAATATAGCATAGAAAACCAGAAAGATAAGGGGGACTTTGCAACAGCAGTAATGCTCTTCAGGCATCTAAGTATTAAAGAGTGACACAGTGAGGTCCCATCTGACTGCCTAGGCATTCTTGTGTCTTCAGGCAATTACAGGTTTCTGCCTTACAGCTAGTCATAAGCATAGTCATTTGTATTTCTACAGATTTCAGTGGTCACAGAAATCAGTAGCAGAACTAGGAAACAATACTAGATTTCCATAACAAAAGACAAGTGCTTGTTTCCTTAACATAAGTAAATGAATTTGGGTTTAGTTACAAATAGAATAATAGAGGCACCTATTCAAGTTTATTTATCTCTGCACAAATTCTCATATATGCATAAAAGTTTGAACACATAAGCTTGGGTTTGAATAGATGAGTTGGATTTTGTGACTAGGAAAAAAAAACCAATGCACAAATTAGGTCATATGATTTTAAAATTCCTTCCACAATGGTAACTTGTAACTACACTTGTGATTCTTAAAGTTGTTTTACCCAAGCTTTGTCCTACAGATTTGATTGTGGTGCCCTATCTTAATTCTCTAGCTTGTGACACAACCAAGATTTGAAAAGTAGAAGGTCACTTCCATAGCTTTTGAAAAGCACATAAAACATTTTCTTTAAAAATGATCTGCAAAGCCAAATTGGGGCACAGTGACTGTGTTCACTGATTTGCTTGCTTTTGCAGGAGGGAGACAAAAGACAACATAGAATATAAATTATTACTTTAAAAGAAACTTGGAAAATATACTTGTCTTTTAGATACGCAGGAAACTCTTCAAAATAGTGCTTGATGGAATGTCACAAATACTGGAACCTGTTGGTTTTTTATTTGCTTTCTGTCTTTTTCTGTGCAAATGCACAGGCTTACATGCACATATACTTTGTACTTCTGTACTGCCATTAAGACTAAGGCTTTTGATCAATTAAAATACCAAAAAGCTTAGCATCAAAAGTTTTATTTTGATGGGTAGATGAAGATCAGCCCTACTACAAGAAAAGCTGTCAGTTAAAAAGGTCTGACACAAAGGTCATACAGCAAGTTGTGGAAAGAGATCTGTGGAAGCCAGATTTTTTTTTATACATATATTTTAAAAACCTGATTGTTTTTTTATGTTAAAGGAAGACACAAATTAGGAACCATTTTAAAAGTACTTTAACTCTCTTGGCCTTGTTTTGGAAACAGTTGTCTCAAAAAAGGGTTTAATTTTTCCCCTACTACTTCTGTGTTGCAAGTCAGAATTTAGTATCTGTGGTTTACTGTAATTATTACTTAAGAATATAAAAGAATAGTAACAATAGCAGAGCTTCACTCTTTTGCTCTGCCAGCATTATTCTCACTATTTCTGATTTATAGTTAATGTCATTTTCAGGGCTGCTCAGGATCTTATGAAGTGGCAACAGAAATCTACTCCAGTGTCTGAGCATACTGTAAAGTCTGCTGCTAAGTGGCTCTGGAAGCTGGACCATATGACAGCTGCCAGCCATACCAACTCTGCTGAAGCCCTGCTGGAAGCCATGAGTGATGAGGCGGTAAGCTCATACATCTTTTCAGAGGCCTCAAGTAAATACAAGAATATTCAATGCCAGACTGGCTGCTGTGATTTGCCCAGATGAATATTGCAGAGATAAATATTAATGACAGCATTGGGAAAGTTTTTTCCCCAAGTGTAGCTGCATACTATATTTACTGATGGCCTGTTTATGTAAATGTACTGTATTTTGAATGCAGGAACTTGTTTATTTTCTTTTCTAGAGTACACAGAATAAATAACATATTCAGTCATTAAAGGAAAGAGAGAACATCTTCCATTCCACTTTCTTTGCTGTATATGTTTTTCAGGGCTTCAAGTTTATGAGAAAATTGCTAGTATCAACATTATTGAAGGCAGGGAAACCATTTTTAGTTTGTTATGTATCCAAAGTGCTCATGAAAAATTATATTTAAAATCCCAAATAGTAAGTACAGAGATTTATTTAAGCATTAACTCATGGTAGGGGTATGCAAGTCCTTTTCCATCAGCCAGGTTATAGCTAGAGTTTCTTCCAGGACAAAAAAACAAAGCATGCACAGGCATTGTTGCAATTAAATTCTGCCTGTTTCTAAAAGTACCATATTACTTTATCCATTATAGCAGAGTCACAAGACATAAAACATATATACCATCGTTTTACCTAGTCACCTAAAACTTGTGTTCTTAAAGAGCTATTTAATGAAATTTGCTTACAATGTACTTTGTTTCTACTCCCTAGCAGCTGAATTTAATGGAAAATTGGGCCCACTGTGTGTGGACTTGGGTCATTGGGTTTCACTGCCTTTAAGATCCATGCCTCTGCACAGATCCAACTCTAACTCCTTTATAAATCACATTCTGAGATGTTGTTTGAAGGAGAAGGTAAATTAGGCTTGAGTTTCTTTCTGGTTTCCTGTGCTGTTGGATTCTCATCCAGATGAACCTTGATGTTTGGAAACTGATAGTAAAAAGGAACTGGGTGAGGAACAAATTGTGCAACAGCGGGATTTTTTTATGGATGCTTTTTAAAATGCTTCCTTTATAAATTTTATTAACATTTTAAATTTGCAGTATATTACTGATTCCCTGGTGGGAAACAAAAAAAACCCAAACCACTTAGATTTCAGTATTTTCTGGATGAAAAAAAAAGGCTTGTTGGATCTGGTGGGTCTGTGTATGAATAAACAGAAATTAAAATCTGTCCAACAGTGAGTTGTCTGTTACTTCTTTCTGGACATTGGTGAGCTAATAGGCAATCTGGGGGAGTCAGTTGTGGCAGGTGCTCAATATAAAACCATCTTCAATTACTCCTAAATATAGTCATTATCATTCATAACTGACAGTTCATTTGAGTGCAAGCTTCACTGTACTTCAGGCTGGAGAGACCCCATTCAGTCCTAGGCAAAAGCTGCATACTCACTGAACAGTCCGTCATAAATGACTCATTCCTCAGAACTGGCTTCATCAACAGAAGTGGTTTCAAAACAATAGCTCTTTTTTCCCCTAGACTTGGCTCTTCCTGTCATTCCTTTAGCTGATCTTTCTTCCCATGTGTGGTGACTCCCTAGATTTCCTTTCCTCGTGACCTGTCAGTCCCAAGCTCAAGATCACTCTGCTGTAAGGTTGCAATTGTTTGAGCTCTACCTGCCACAGATGCATCCGCAGTTTTAAACTGATGGTTCTGTACAGGTCCCACTCTGCAAAGTGTGGGCCACCCATCTAAAACACATCTCTCACCAAGGTAAAGACTGTGAAGAACTGTTCATGGTATTCTTCCTTTTCTTGTATGTAGTATTTTTGCTTGTTTAGATGGCTGCATAAATTATACTTCTCAAAATATGAAGGACTAAATGGAAAGGTTTTAACCTTTCCCCACCAACCCATAAGGAACATTTCCTTTGTGGTATGGTATTGCTGGGTTTGTAGTTGAGTGAATTGTCTGTTGTTTGCAATTTTGTTTATTTTCTTGTGAGGAGCTGTTTCTGCATCAGCTATGCCCAAGAAATGTCAGCATTTTAAAAGTTGCAGAGGCAGGCACTTTCTTTGGAGGAAGTGTGAAAACTGATATCCTTATTGAATATCAAGTTTATGAATTATTGGAAGTCTTGGGAGGGAGTGGGGAGAAGATGTGAATCTGAAGGAACACAAGGAAAAGTGGTTGTGCAATATGCAGGCATTGCCTCAGGTCAGGAGCACTTTCAGCAAAAGGAATAGGAACAAGGTGTTGTCCAAGGACTGGGTCTCAGCTGGGAGAGCTCTGTGCGTGCTTGGATAGCTTTTTAGCTGGATGAAACAGAGAGGGAACCTTGTAAAACTGAACTAAAGCACAGATCGGTGTCAGTTCTTTCATTTTGTTTCTGTGCACCTTTTTCTAAAGCTAATAAGTATTCTATTTAATCTTGCACTTTAATGAAACATACTTCTCTTTAACCTTAGTATTTGACCAACATTAACAGTGATGCCAGGAAACCTGGCTGATCACAGACCCACTTGTTCCCAAGTAAGAGTTGTCTGTAACTATGGGCCCTGCCTCCCACATGGAGTGTCTTGCCCCCCTCTACAAGATTTAAGGGAAGCCTGAGGTGTCAAGGTGCTGCTTCATTAATTTCCCTGGTCTAGGTTGAGATTGGGTTGCTGCTTGGGAGAGATCTCTTCCAGCACTGAGGATTAGCCCAAGCATTTGTGGCAAAAGGTAGAGGAGGGAGAGAGTTTGAAATGATGTGGAAGAGTGCAGGGATCCCAGAGCCTGGAAGCTTCAAATACAAACTGGACAAAAGATGTTCATGTAGCCAGTCTGTTGACTCAGGGAGCTGAAATATGAATCAGTATCAAAGGCACTACTGGAAATGCGTGTACAGGTTATTCTGAATTTGCTTTACTACCGCATGAAATTATGTGTGTGCAGAAACATTCCGCAGTGCCATCCCAGACTTGAATAGGTGTCTTGTCTTTAGTGGTGCATGACCTAGGATTGCTAGTCATTCATAGCATCGTAGAATGGTTTGGGCTGGAAGGGATCTTAAAGATCATCCAGTTCCAACTGCCCTGCCATGGGCAGGGGCACCTTCCACTAGACCAGGTTGCCCAGAGCCCCATCCAGCCTGGCCTCGAACACTTCCAGGGATGGGGCATCACAGCTCCTCTGGGCAGCCTGTTCCAGTGCCTCACCACCCTCAGAGTGAAGAATTTCTTTCTTATATCATCTAATCTAAATCTTCCCTCTTTCAGTTTAAAGCCATTCCCCCTCGTCCTAGCACTACATGCCCTTGTAGAAAGGCTTTCTCTCCAGCTTTCCTGTAGGCCTCCTTTAGGTAGTGGAAGGCTGCTATAAGGTCTCCCCGAAGCCTTCTCTTCTCGAGGCTGAATAACCCCAACTCTCTCAGCCTGTCTTCTTCACAGGAGAGGTGCTTCAGCCCTCTGATCATCTTCATGGCTCTCCTCTGGACCCACTCCAACAGGTCCGTGTCCTTATGCTGGGGACTCCACAGCTGAATGCAGTACTGCAGGTGGGGTCTCACGAGAGCAGAGGGCGAGAATCGCCTCCTTCAGCTTGCTGGCTGTGTTTCTTTTGACGCAGCTCAGGGTGCGGTTGGCTTGCTGGGCTGCAGACGTACATTGCTGGGCCATGTTGAGCTTCTCGTCAACACACACCCTGAAGTCCTTCTTCTCAGGGCTGGCCTCAATCCACTCTCTGCCCAGCCTGTGTTTGTGCTTGGGATTGCCCTGACCCACGTGCAGGACCTTGCACTTGTCCTTGTTGAACTTCGTGAGGCTCACCCACGCCCACTTCTCAAGCCTGTCAAGGTCCCTCTGGATGGCATCCCTTCCCTCCAGCATGCTGATCGCAGCACACTGCTTGGTGTCATCAGCAACATGCTGAGGGTGCACTCGATTCCAGTGTCCATGTCACCGACAAAGATGTTAAACAGTGCCAGTCCCAATACCAACCCCTGAGGAATGCCACTTGTCACTGGTCTCCCTTTGGACATTGAGCCGTTGTCTGCAACTCTTTGAGTGTGACCATCCAGCCAATTCCTTATCCAGTGAGTGGCCCATCTGTCGAATCCATGTCTCTCCAGTTTAGAGACAAGGATGTTGTGTGGGACAGTGTCAAATGCTTTGCCTGACATCAGTTGCTTTTCCCTTATTTACCAATGCTGTAACCCTGTCGTCAAAGGCCACCAAATTTGTCAGGCATGATTTACCCTTAGTGAAGCCATGTTGGAAGTCACCTCCTTATTTTCCATGTGCCTTAGCATAGTTTTCAGGAGGATCTGCTCCATGATCTTGCTGGGCACAGAGGTGAGCATATTTGAGCGTATTTTTTCAGTTAAACAACTATTTATTGGATATTTATCTGTTGGTGTGTACCATGCCATAGGACTGATATGCTGTACTTATTGTCTTGAACATCATCATGGGATACCTCTTTTTATATTTGTTTTTAATGGTGGTGAAAATTCGAGAAGCATACTTACCATGAGGATTGTCACATGGATAAGCGCATGTAACATGAAATCCCTTGTAATGTAATACTCAAGCAATAACTAAAGGACATTTCTTCAGCTTCTCTCTCTTCTTAGAATAACTTTTCCAGAATCTAAGTGTGTGTGGTCGCCATAAACCTGCCTGAGGAAGTTAGAAAAAATATGAATTATCTGTAAATACCAGCAGTAGATTTGAAAGAATGGCGCCAGTAAAAGTGCTGCCAGTAGAAGTGTGTCTGGTGTAAGTGTTCTGACTGATTTTCAGCCTTGGCATGGCATAGCGTCTCTCTTCAGAGATGGAATGTGGCACAGAGCCTTGTCTTGACTAATAACTGTAGAATCACAAAATGGTTTGGGTTGGAAGGGACCTTAAAGATCACCTAATTTGTCCCCATCCCCTGCCATCGGCAGGAACACCTTCCACCAGACCAGGTTGCCCAGAGCCCCATCCAGCCTGGCCTTGAACACTTCCGGGGATGGGGCATCCACAGCTTCTCTGGGCAATCTATTCCACTGTCTCAGTTCTTCTTCCTTACACCTCTCTTTAGTTTAAATTAACTTCTGTGGAAAGGGGCTTGCATTGGGCAGAATCAGACCCAGAGGCTGTGGGCCGTGTTCTCTTCTCAATTCAGAAAATTTTGTGTGGACTTCATTTGAATTACAGGCGTAAATGAGAGAGAGAACCGAAGAACTGAAAATCTTACAGCCCAAGTGACGCATTGGTTCTACCGAATTTTCCTACCAGTACTCAGCACAGGACAGTGCTTGAGTAAGTACCAGGCATCAATGTAAAACAGTGACTTCCAATTCCTTTTTTTTTTTTTTTTTCTGTTTAATGACAGGTTGAAGCTGTTTATTACTTTGCTGTGGGTGATGTTCCGGTGGACACAAAGCAGCTACTCCTCGAGAAGGTTTCTGATGGCCCTTGTCCAGTCAACACTGTATCTTTCAATGCTAGGAAAGATGAAACTATTATTTTTCTCAAAGAGTTGAGCCACTTGGCCTCTGGCAGGTATGACAAAGAAGCAGCACAGTCATCATTTCAGTACTTGTAAAGAGCTTTGCTGCTAGGAATGGTATTGGAAGATACCTGAGTGTCATCCCTGTTTTATTCATGATGAAAATGAGACAAAGCAGTTTAATAAGCAATCTAGGGAAACTGGGGAAATAGTCTAAAAAATATGACTAAAAAGCAGGACCTACTCAAACAGAGCAGCTTCTCTCCACTCACTGGCTTGCAGGAAGGCCATTCCTTTTTTATATCACAAATCATCTATCATTTGCTCTTCTTTTGGAGTCTGAAAAATTGTTCAGGGGAAGGGTCGCAACATAAGTTTGTATTGTATTGCTTGTATTGAAAAGGTAATGCCTGTCCTAAATGGGCAGTTCCTGGAACAACAGAAGATTGATGTGGTGTCATCCATCAGGCCTGGTCTTGTGGAGATGTGGTTCTGTACCATGCTTTCTAGCATCTATTTGTTATGGTTGGTGGAAACTGACTATATTCCACACGGTGCGTTGGCTAGTTTATCCTGGGAATCAGCTGCATGGTGAGAATCATCCCTCAGTAGAAAAGGATAATAAAACTTTCATCTTGGTTCTGATATCAAAACAAGGAATACAAACAAACACAACCCCCCACCACATCAAACTCAGGCTGAACAGCAGGAGGGCAGAAGGAGTCAGTAGGTTTTTGTCTGCTTAACAGAAGTGACCTTACAGTCACAGAGCTGTGAAATGGCTGCTAGCTCTTTCTGTTTCACTGTTTCTGCAAGAGTGGGAAGACCTCAAACAGTAGAAATCTCCCAAATGACAGCAGAGCAATTGGTAAGATGGCAGCTGCTTAGCTCTTTTATAGCCATCTGTGTTTAGAAGTAGCTTTTAAGTCATAGAGTATCTGCCAGAAAGCAAGACTGTGGGAAAGTGTTATGTTTGCTTTGATCTGATGTGTGTCTAAGATGACTGTGTTTATTCTGAACCATGATACCTCCACGATACCAGGTACATTGCCAGTCACCATCCTTCATTTTGTTTTGGCAGTGTTTTTACTTCCTTTATAAAAGGAAAGTGAATATTTCTTGTATGGTAGAGAATGAGGCAAGAAGGGTTATGGCAGAGAGCTGAGAGGAATTGTCTTGTTTGATATGATTCCTACTGTTGTCTTTTTACCTGCATCTAGCTTTGGTGCTGAGACTTATTGGGCCTTACTGGTGGATATGTATTTGCCTAATAACTATCTATAAGTTTAAGTCAGCTTTCCCATAGGAATGGCCTAGTACATGGGCTTTTCATGGCTTGAGCTTGTTTTAGAAATGCATCTTTTTCCTCCTTTGAGACCTTTTGTATTCTGAAAATGAGACTAAATAAGTCTGCTTGACTTCCTGATTTGTATGTTGATAATGAAATAAATGTTCTTCTTGGGCTTTTAACTGGGAGTATAATCTGATAAAAAGGTGTTAGTGTCATCTCAGACATCTCAAATTACATGCTTGCTCAGCATGTTAAAAGCATTAATTAAAAATAGATTTCCTGGAGATTGAAAAGGAAGGTGGTTCAGAGTAAATGATACCAAAATGAAAGGATGTTCTTCATGAGAAGACTTCAGATGTACATAAATGTATATAAAAAGTTTGATAATATTCATAGTATTGTTGTAGTTGAAGTTTTAGATATCTTTAATAGATAAGCAAATAATTCCAAAATTGTACACCACTATGATCTTGCATGTGTGACATACATCTTGTAAAAATTAGGAAAGTATGTAGTTTATGTACTGCTGAAAGCCCATTTTGTATTACAGATTTCATGCTTTTACAGAGAAGAATGACTACAGAGATGCTACTGGACCTGCACTAAAATGTGAAGAGGATGGAAAATGCCTAATTGTCCTGAATTCCAGAAAAGTGGAAGGGCGAATGCCACTAGGTAGATAATACAAAACCCAAGGTGATAATGATTTTCTCAGTGAGGCTTCAGAATAGAAATTTAATATAGGAACTTGCTAAGCGTAAAATCAAAAGAAGCCTTCTATAGGCATGAGTGGGGTGAGGACAGGACTGGTCAAATGGGCATTCTGTGGATGGGAAGGAGAGGGAAAGTAAGAGAGAGAAGTGAAGAGTGTAGAGGGATATGCATGTGAGAATGAAGAGAAGTGAAAAAAGGGACAAGAACATCATTTGTTTAGGGCAGGGGTTCTCAAACTACAGCCCGCAGCCGGATACGGCCCCCCAGGGTCCTCAGTCCAGCCCCCGGTATTTACAGAACCCCCCCACCCCTGCTGGGGGTTGAGGGGGAGAAACCAAGCAGCTGCAGATGACTGCCTGCCACTGCATCTGCGCGCCGGCCCCCTGGTTAAAAAGTTTGAAGACCCCTGGTTTAGGGAAACGAAGAATAGTACTGGTATGTTTATGCCAGTGATCTTGTGGAAATGTATAGAGAAATGGCAGAAAAGAAGGGTGATAGTGTGGAAGACTGTCTGATACAACAGCCACATCAATACAGGCCACTTTCATACATAGTATAAGGAGATTAAATCCACATGAGGTTGACTTGCTTATCTCAAGATCTGAATTTTTTGTAAAGACAGGCCAATAAGCATAGTAAAATAGCTATAGAGAAGAAGGTGCAAAGAGGGGAAGAAAAATGGATGGAAAAAAACCCAGGGGGAAACAAATAACAGAAAGAAATGGTTTTACTAATGGGTGGATGCGGGCAGAAAGCCTCTGTGTTTTTCTTATTATTCACGGTGCTACTTCCTCTGGCTAAGTCAGCCTTGCTGTTCAGTGGGACTGGACTGGGGTTTCTGCCAGCTTGAGGGGGAGACCAGCTTGTGGTGTGAAGTGAGGCCGTGTATGTCAGGTCTGATATCTTTATCAGCAGGACATCAAATTAAAAAAATATTTCTTTTAAGTATCAGGATGTGTATCTTTATTCTAATGGTTCACATCCCCATTATGCTGTGGGGCATTAGTGTTGGCCCAAAGGTAGAACACTTTTATCCTCTTCTTACTGCTAGGGAATATATGCCATATGGTGGATTTAGTGACTCACCTAAGGTTGTTTGTCAGTTTTGGACTAACTGGACCATATTTCCTAAGTTGTAGTCTAGTTCTGTGTGCACTAACCCATCCTTCACTAGTACTGTGATTATAACAGTACAAGAGAACCATAGTGGGAGGCCTGAAGTAAAATACTGAGGTGCCACCTCCTTTTGCTTCGTGAAGGGACACTCAAGCCTCACCCACAAAGGGTTTAGAAACCAAGAGCAGAGTATGCTTCAAAACCCTATCTCTCATTTTGTACTAATTCAGAATAGTATAATGATTGCCTTCAGTCTGCTACAAGTGCTTCCTTGCTGGACCCCATTTGGGGGTGTGCGTGGGGGAAGCTGGCTTCCTCTTCCCCCAGGCAGTCAGCCTGTTTCAATAGATGGGCCTAGAGCTCCTGTATGACTGAAATTACTTCCTCACCACTGTTTCTAAAGCTGAAAGCTGAATGGCTTTAATCGCTCAAAAGGGCAGTAATCCCCTTGAAGTGCATTGTCTGTTGTGTCTTATTGCTATTATGGAGTAGAATTTACACATTAAAAAGGAACACAGCTTTCTGCATTTAGTGGGTATTATAAGCACAGTCATGACATCACTGGCAGCCAATTGGAGCATTTCAGTTGTATGCAGAATCTAAAGTCCTTTCTGAGAAGGAAACACATTGGAGACGTTATTCTGGTCTGCCTCTGACGTCTCTTGTTTCGGAGACTCCTTCAAGGGTATAGAAGGCAATAATAATAAAAGTGTCGATTACTCACTATTGGGCCCTGAAACTGGCTCTTGGATGTGAGGCATAAACTATACAAAGAGCTAAACAGAGAACAAACTGGAGATTTAATCTTCCAAATGTGGTGTTTCTTTAACACAAATAAGGGGAGGCATAGGAATATTTTGATTATGTTTCTTTTCATACCACAAATGCAACAGCTGGAAACTGAAACTCATAATTATGTTTTATGGACTGGAAAAGCTGTTTTAAGAACATCTGATAGTTTTCTGGATATCCACTGAATAACTGTTCTGCAAATACAGGATATCTTCATGTTCACTCTTTTTCATTTGCTTAACCAAAACAAGTCGGAAGTAAACTATTTAAAACTTTATAAGAGCTCTGTTCTCCCCTGTTTTGCATCGTGAGCAGTCATTTAGAAAGCAAGCGTGAGAAACTGCCAAATTTTGATTTTTTTTACATATGTTTTGAGTGGCTGCTGGAGATCAAAACAGGTGTAAGCCAGTAAAGAATTAAGGTCCTTATGTTGGCAGACTCAGATTTACTTAAGACAGAGCAATGCTTTTACATAAAGCCTAATTTCACCGATGTGGTGATACCTCTTCATCCAGCACTCATTTTCCTGTTATCACTTCTGCCTACGTTGCTAGTGTAGTTTCTTCATCTGCAAAAAGCTGCAGAATTAAGCAATGGTGTTATGTAATTAGAATTATAAGTGGAAGGGAGGTGAAATTTAAGTTAAAATTTGAAGACGTAGAGGGTAAGAGGTGGTGGAAGCTGTGGAGAAGAAGGTTCTTGCTGAGAAGGGGCACAGTTGTGCCAGATATCTGCTTGGAATGACAGGGAGACAAGTGCTAAACAGCTTGAAAAGCAATAATGTTTTGAACTAGATCTTGAAATGAATAGTGGGTCCTCGTTGGCTGAAATAGAAACAACAGTAAAAATCTGTGCAGTGTTTTTCTGTGTGGTAGAATAGATGAGCCAGTACGTGTAAAGAAAATGCAACAGGACTGAAATCAGGATTTGACTGATGTGATAAATCCAAAGAGGGACGCATCTGACCTCCTTGTGGGCAGTGTGAGGCTGTATTCTTAGATGTGCTTGGCTTTCCACATTTACCTGATGGCCACAGGGGAAATTTCAGGTTGCTGTGTGTAAATTGAGAAGCATAAGAGCACCAGCCTCCTGTATGACATTCAAGTCAATAAACTCTGCACTGTTTATATAGAGACATAGGAGAGACTGAACTCTCCCTTTGGAGGGTCAGGGTAATGTCTTAAGAGTAGCTACGTTGCCTACAAGGTGTAGCAAAAATCATTGCCTCTGCTTCTCCCTTGCATGGGCTTTGTCTGGTCTTAGCACTGTAACCTTGGCCTGGCAAATCTCTTTGCTAATATGTAGAGAGTGATGCCGATAGCCACTCTGTGATGCCACATGGGATACAAAGTTCATTTGCTTTGTGCATTTGCCCAGTGGGAAAGGGGCAGAATCCGGCTGCAGTGAGTTTCAGCGCTGCTTGACCTGGCAGGTACACAGGTAAAGCTGCATACTCCCCTTCTGTGCTCCTTTGTACCTCCATTCATCCCCCTCCCAGTCGAGATTTCAAAAATCAATGATTGAGGGACTATTACTATGTTCTGCTGCCACGTAGAGGCTGAGGAAGGGACCAGCACTGAAAAAATGAAACTGCTCATCTTGGCTTGCAGGCAAATGAAGTTTAAAATAGATCTTATTCCATTATATTTGGATTTGCTTGCTTCTATGGTTTAAGTCAGATAATCAAAGAAGTACAAAATGGTATTTTCCATGAGCTGCTTTTGCATTTGCATTTGCTTGATGTTTCAAAGATACTATAAATTTTGCAGGTTTGTTGTTTTGTTGTTTTGGTTTGTTTGGGTTTTTTTTTTTTTGTATGGGCTTTTTTTTTTTTCTCAGCAGGTTTTGTGTCTTGAGTATGAAATCTAATGGGTTGCAGTGGCTTGTTAAATGGATGAGTTTGTCTGCTGGGAGGAAGGTGTTTAAAAACTGCTTCTTTTAAGCTTGCCTGACCGTGTTAAATAACTGGGAAATGGAAATGAGGGTGGTTATGAGTTTCCGTGTACATGTGCAAGTGTGTTTGTGGTTTTGCTTAGACCTACCATCTTGCTTCTCAATTCACCAGTGTCAGCAAAATGCTTCTGCCCCTTGCCGCAGGCTCTCCCCTCACCCTTCCCCATCCTATTCCTCTTTTTCAGGGCCACCCTCCTCCGGAACAGAAATGCCATTTAACAGAGGGCATGGCACGTCTGAAACGTTACCCAGCGTGAGGTGCTCTGCAGGGTCGTGATGGCAGTGACAAGAGCTGAAAACAACTGGCTGCAGCCAGTGCAAGCCAAGGGCAGGCAGCAGGGTGTGAAGGCCGGCTCCCTCGTGCGTGCCTGTCTGGTGGCCGCCCTCCCGCCGTTGCTGTTTGACAGTTTTTGAACTGGAACCAGGGGTTCCCCAGGGCTCTGGCCGTTAAACCACCAGCCAGGGTGGCTGTGGGGGGTGCTTCACGGCAGGGGGGACAGGGAGAGACCTTTGCCTCTGGGGATAAGGCATTTTTTTTAAGAGGAGGCCTTTCCTGGGACATGGGTGCCTGAAGGTGTTGCAAGAGCCAGTGGCCTGGAGCTGCTGGGAACCGTAACCCGGGGGTGGTGACTTTCAGCTGCTTTTTGGTTGGTAGCCCCCCAAAATGGCACAGCTGAGGTGTGAGTGCAGGGAATTGAAGCCAAAGAGAGGTTGGTACTTTCTTGGTCATTTTTCACTGACGTGCTTTAAAGGACAGGCCGCAGGTTGAGAACCACATCTGGAAGATAATATGAGTTGTATGTGTATTTTGAGTTTGGGGGCTCAGTTTTGAAAGGCGTAGCTTTTCCTTGCCACTCCTCCTTAGCTGGAGTGGAAAAAAGGCTGAGGTGGAGGTGAGCCTCCTGTGTGGAGAGAGAAAGTTGCTGCAGATGTCACTGCTTACAACCTGCTCTCCTAGTTGAATCCAGGAAAAACTGTTGCCAGATAAAAGGTTTTTTAAGCAGCTTGACCACTACAATATGCGGTTGTTGATGCCTGCATTTGTCCTGTATAATGTCATCAAACATACTTGCTTTGAAAGTGCATGCAGTTTTGCTTTGCTATGCTGCAGCATAAATAGGGAAAAAATACCTTCATGTGTAACACCAATTCAATATACATATTTTACTGGTGACAGTAACAATAATCCTGTAAATGTGATGAGTCCATAGCATCAGTTTAAGGGGAAATGAGGCAACACAATGATATCATCAGTATTGTTTTAAAGGTAGTTGAAATATGCATACTTCTTCCAATATTTTCAAACATAACATTAAAAGCACTCATAAAATTAAACCTGGATCCCAGTATCTAATAGTTTATGGAGGATATTGAGATTTAGCTGGAGACAGCTCCACCAGAACTGCATTCTTAACAGTCTTAAATTTAGAAATATGTGCATGTGTGGTGTGAATGCATTTGTTTTGTGTGACAACAGGTGTGTGTGTGTATTTATATGTATGTATATATATACACTCAATGACTGACTACTCATCAGAAAATCTCTAGCTCCTTACTTGCTGGAATTTTGCCAATGCTTAGATTTTGCATGTTTTGTGTTCTGTGGAGAGAGTGTTTATAAAAGAAATACTTCATTATGAAGTATTTGAACAAAATACTTTTCTTAAACTTAAAAGGTAATGGTAGCAGACTAAGGTTTTTTCCTCCCTTTTGTGTTTTATGTTGTAAAATGATCTGCTTTACTAAAGCTTTTTGTGATTTAGGAAATGTTGATCTTTGTCCTAATGGCTGAAACAGATGTTTTTGAAATGCAGGAAGGTCCCAGGAGATGGCAGTGTACAATAACACATTTCAAAATATTTCTTGGAAACTGAAAGCATTTCACAAATAAAATTGAGCTGTTATTCTGTAAAACGTTTGTATTATTATTTCAAGGAAGTTTATCAAAGAACAAAATCATCAGGTTTTTTTTTTGCTGATAGCCTACTTTAGTAGACAAGTTTGCATGTCTTATCTTTTATACAGTGAATGGCCACTGTATATTAACTAAACGACTAGATAATAAGAGATTTTTGCCTTGTTCAGCATCTTTATGTGAATTCAGTAATAGGATGTAATCTGCCATAGGCTGTAGTCTGAATTTGTGGTTAGGATAGATCATGATTCAATTTCTGTTATAATTTTACTATAACACTACACACAGTTTTTCTGTATTGTCCTATATTGTAATTTAAACTCTGAGATTAACCTAATTTAACCCATTTGAGTAGTGTTCATGCTGCTTAGGTATACATAGTGCCTCAATTTTAATAACTACTCTACTAAATAAATAGGTACTTAATTTTTTTAAATCAAAACAAACATATCTATTGAGATTAAGAAACCTCTGTATCAACTCCAGTTTTGCATTCTTCCAGTTTTTTGAGAATATAATCTGATAGTAAAACTTTTTTTTTTTTTTTTTAATTTATGACTATTGAGAATTGTTAGGATGAAAATAAACTTAGCTTATCACATATGCCTCAGGAAAAGAAGATTTAATTTTAAATGAAAATATTTATGTATTTAAGGGAGTTGAAAGAGTTGAAAATATCTTCTCTTTAAAATTTCAAAATTTGGTCTAGTATTTGGAGCCAGGTTTTGGAATGAAGTTCAGGGGACAGCATGAATTTCTTTGTGATGTTCCCTTATTAGTATGCAAGAGTATTAAAAAGGATTTACTTCCACTGTGGGAACAATCTGTGGCCAGCTCTGAAGGTTACTTCCACCAGGTTAAGCACCTCTCATGTCCTGGTGCCAGCTTTGAGCCCTTTTTTGAAGTCTATCAAAGAGCAGCACTTGTCACTGTAATGGGACCTCAAGAAAACAAGGTTATATGGCAACACCTGGATGAACCCAATGACTTTGTGGTAATTGAGGAGTTGCAAGAAGCAGAAGTTGTCTCAAAATATTAAGTTCTATTTTTGATTTCTTTTGCAGTAGCTGGTGTCCGTGAAGATGTCTTTTTGATCTGGAGGGAACTGCAGGAAGCCAGGAGTACAGCAAGACAAGTTCAAGAAATTTTATCAGAATCTGACCAGCTGACTTCTCAAGATGGTATCATTTATGTTTCTTTCAAGAGAGTTACCATTATATTAATGATCAATATTTTATTTGTGAATAGTTTTGATTACATCTCAATTTGGGTATGATTTTCTCAGAAATGTCTATACACAGGTAGCACCTATACTTGGCATCTAAAATTAGGATTGCTTAAAACTTTCCATTACAGATCTCTGTTTACTGCTGTACTTTAACAGCTCGGGCTGAAATACACCATTTTTAGTTCACCAATGACTATGTTTAGAAATTGTCTAGATACTGAAATTAATTTTTTGTGGTCTCTCCCTCTCTGCCTGGGCCAGTAAATCTTTCAGTTTTGCTCTACACAGTGCTGGGGAAGTACATCATCTCTGTCCCATCACGGTCATCTTAGGATAGCCTCCAACCTGGTAGCTAGTTCATTCCCCTAAAAAGGAAGAAGTGTGGGTCTGAATTTTCTTAGTCAAAGGTAGATGACTGAAACCAATTCTGGATAAGTGCTCTGACAATTCTTGTGTTAAGAAACATGGAAAAATATTTTGTTCATTAAACTAATAGTTCCCACCATTACGCTTGGCCCAGTATATAGTTCCTTTGTTGTTCTGTGCATATTGATTGCGTCGAGTCCTATCGGAGATAGAGCGTAGCTGTTTTCTGGATCTCTGGGAGGCTTAAACAGAGGGTGGTGAGAAGCTTCTCAGTTCTGCTAGGTTGAAGATGCTCTGGGCATGCTCTGGAGCAGAATGATCACACTGACAAGACTTAAATACTGAAAACTTGGCAGTCTGTGGAATCTAGGCAGCTTTAGTGTTGATTGGGGTTGATTCTCAGGATCATGGCTGTGATTATCAGTGCCTATATTCTACATTAGTCCCTGGTTTTAAAAACCTACATAGTGTCTGGTGGTATTTTTTGCATAAGTTGATACAAGATTCAAGTTGAATTAGCACAAGTCATCAGTGATTTTGTGTAGCTCCACTATTGCTTTTGCAGTGCAACTGCTTTTGCTTTGGCTAGGTGGAGGCTGGATCACCTGCTGAGGAACGCTTTGTACAGTCAGTTGGTCAGTCACTTGAACTCTCAGTGGTGTATTGAGATACGCGACTAGGGTGGTGATGGTGAAGATTTGAAGCTGGGAACTTTCTCTGCCTGCACTGGATTTGCACATCTGTAAACAACATAATTCTGCAGGACTTAAGCTTGAGGTTTTTCTTCTGTGAAGGCATAATACTGATCTTTATACTGATAATAGCATCTTCTGAATTAGCAGGACTTCTGATATGAAGTTAAACAGCTGTACAGTAATGCATATGAACAAAAAGACCACAGTAAAGCTGAAACAGCAGCCCTGTTTTCAGTGTTGATTTACGTGTTCCTAAATATGCAGCTTGAATGTTCTTTCTGTTTGCCTTCTTACAGAATCACTTCATAAATGAATTAAAATAAATGAAATTACAGTGGGATTTATCATTTCTTCAGCATTATTTGACTGTTGCCCATTGATCCAAATAACTGCAATCTTTCTGTTTGCCTGCATTTCATCCTGGTTTGCCTTCCTGATCTGTTTAAAATATTCTATTGCAAAACGTAGTTCTAAAGACTGTAATATTCTGCAGGAAAAGAAACAGAAAAAGAGACAATTTTTCTGCTGACCCTCCAGATAATGCACTAGTTACGTGAACTGAGACACTACTTTTTACATAAAGCATGTGAAACAAATAAAATAACAGTCGTCTTTTTAAAATTATGTGAGTGGATTTGTGAGACTTGCCACACTGACTGTTCTAAGGGCCACAAGCAATCAGAAAGCAGATGTTTCCATATGAACAGGCTCCAGCCACACCTGCCCTGATGCTGGCTGATCTCTGTGTGTGTTAAGGCAGTAGATGACTCCATAGGTTTGTTTACAGGCTCGGGATCTCAATACTGTTGTCACTGTAGCTGCATCTAAACAGAGTAAACGTTTATACCACCTAGGTCCACCAAAATTAAAATGTGACAAAATAAATAAATTCACCCTTCTATGAGAACCACTGCTGGGCCATTTGGTTTAAGTGTGGTTTATTGATCGAGTGATGAATGAGTGTAAAGGCCTGTATCCTATTACCAGTATCCAGAGATGTGCAGTGCCTCACCTTAAGATGGTCCTTAGAAAATTTCTAAGACCATATGACATAAAAGGGTAAGCATAAGAACAGTCATACCAGATCAGACAAAAAAAAAATAATCCTATCTCTTCCATTAAAAATGCTAGAAGGAGGGCGTAGAGCTAGAGAAAATGTTAAGCTGTTACACAAGTGATTTGTGGCTTGGGATACATGGTGCAATATTCAGCCTATAAAAAGGCAGTATTGCAGGGAAACACAGTAAAATCTCTTCCAAAGGCATTGTAGTTTGCCTTTTACTTTAAATGTCCTCCTCTGAAAAAGACCAATGGCAATGTTAACCAATGTTTTTGACTGTATTTTCCATTATATCTTTTGTTGTTTCATTTTCTCAAATGATTGTCCTTGAAATTAGACATCTTATACAGGACTCCTTTCTGGAATTTTGTAATTCAACCAGTATGAAGGTTAAGTCAACCTTCATACTACTAAGAACATTCCTTTTACATGTTAATCCTGTAGCTATTTATCTTTGTCACTCTCTGTCTTCTGATGAGTTTGTTCCATTTACAAAGGAATTTATCACAAACAATTCTCTGATAAGAAAAACAACCACAATGAAAATAGAGAATATTAAAAATCAGTCAGAAATATCTGCTTACTGTAATGCTGTCGATGCAAGCAGAACAAGTTTGAAAATTTTGACTCCAGTATTGTAGTGTGTTTTTGAAAATAGCTCATCCAAAATGAACTGTGTTATACAGGAGATTTTGTTTGTTCTATTTTATTTATTAGCAACCCAAGCTGATAATCCATTAAAAAAGCATGCATCTGACAAGTATTTGACTTCTGAGAAGTGGTTGCAGAAGTATGGCTTGAAAGCTCAGAAGCTCACACTGTATGATGCACTTGCTGATTGTACTTTTCGCCATGCAGATGGGATTGTTGATATAAAAACTAAACCAGAGGATGAATCTTCACAAACTGATGCTGTGAGTAGTGGTAATTTTCCCTCACATCCTGTGAGTTGTTTAGTTTTTCTTTCAAGATTTGAAAACTTGACTGATAGATGAATTTATGATAAAGTGTATGGTCTGTTTTGTATTTTTTGTTTAAATAATCTTATTAGTGGAATGGGACAAAGGTGGTCATAAATAAAATTGTTTCAAAGGCCTATTTGAAAAAAACTGTTTCAAGGACTCCTTCCTGATGCACATATAATCTCCCAAGGATGAATGAGGACTGGCTTAAGCATTTCTGTGGGGTAGGGCAAATATTGCTTGTCATCTTTATTTTTCCTTAGAAGTAGTGTTGGTCTCAGCAGCTCCAGTGTTTGCAAGTCCTTAAACAAATTTGGATTCATTTGTCTTCTATTTGTTTTTCTCAAGCTCTACCATTAGACTGTTTGGTAAGCTTCTGTTCTTGCTAGCTACAAGAATAAAACCAGTTTCTATTGACTTTTGCTAGGAGCAAACCACCCTATCCTATGTCTATTTCTGCACCTGTTCATGTGCAACAAGCATGTACCTTTGAAGTTTGTTCACCAAATATTAAAGGCACTGCAAAATAATGTGTTTTAGAACATGAAAGTTGTTTTTCTTGGCTGTAGGAGACAAAGAGGAAGGTAATTAATGCAAAATACTGTGACAAGTTTGTACATACCTTCTGGAAAGATGGATCTGTAGTTCACATATATGTTAGTACAGAAAAGTATAAGCAGTACAAAGAGAAGATGAGGACGGCTCTGAGACAAGTGGAAGGACGGTTAGTGTTCTGTCACATAAAATCAGTTTGTATTATTTTACATTGGTGCTGGAATGTTTGACGTTTACTGTCATAATAAGCTGAAGTGTTTGGTAAACTGCTAGTAGCAGTACAAAGCCAGAAATCCATTTTAGATCAGAAACTTGTGTGTAGGATGTCTTAGTAGCCATGTAAGAAAACTGATGAACAGTTCTATCTTTTGTTCTCCTTCTGGAACACAAATGTGAACGTCAGTCTGCATGTTACTGAAATGCTGCTTAAAGTGCCAATAAGCATCAAGACATAAGGTGGCAGAGAACCTCTAGAACCATCAATAACACTTGGTAAACATTTATCCCTTGCGATACCTCTGACACCAAGTAGCACATCTTGATAACTGATGATGGTTATCTGCCCTTTTTGCAATTTTGTGTTGAAGACCAGTTTGAACCATCTAGATCAGAGTGAGGGCATGAGCTATTAAGTGATGCATATGATCAGAAGTTCAGAGCTCAAGCTAGCTCCCTAAGTTTACTTTACTGCAGCTGTATAGATATGCTATTTTGTAGGGTATCTACAAAAAATAGGTGATCTGAGGGTCTGCTTTATCGGTCCTAAAGATGCCCTAAAGTAAATGGGCTTTTATATCTACGTTAGGAGAAGAAGAAAACTTTAAAAACAGATATTGTAGAAAAGAGAGAAAGAATAAATATTGCCCTCTGTTTTGTGTATTAGGACAATGAGATGTCTCACTGAAAAAAGCAGGATATGAACTTTCATTCGATTGCTGCTTCTCTGCCACAAGTATAACAGCCTGATTACATTTAGCAAGGTCAATCAGAATTTTGTTACTCCTTTCAGTTTATCTTCATCTTGCTGTATTTAGGATAAAATTAACATATTGTGAAGGAAAATTTGAGGTAATGGTTTTGATAAGAATATATTTTTGAAATCCAGGCCAAGATTATGGGTTTGCTATTTTGAATGGTTCATCTTATTGTTGAAAAGTCTTGGTAGACCTCATGAAACACTTTGGGGGAAATAACTAATGGCAAAATAGCTATCAGCAGCAAATATAATAGGATCCTTTTTCCATGATACCATTTTTTAAACTTCTGTGGACACTTTGGGGGAAATAACTAATGGCAAAATAGCTATCAGCAGCAAATATAATAGGATCCTTTTTCCATGATACATTTTTTAAACTTCTGTGGAGATGAGTAGTATTTTCCTCGGGGCCATTATATTCTGTCTGTTAAATGTCTCTGTTTCAGAGTAGACAAGTAGTTTATGACTCTCAAGGGAAATCAGATTTGGAACTGCTGCAGCCATTACTGAGTAAATGTTCTTGTACACAGCAGTATGCATGCACGTATTTAACTGGCAGGCATACTTCAGTCCTGTTTAAAATGTAAAACTAAGTCTGTATTTAAAACTCAAGGTCAGCAAAGCTTTGAAGCATCTGTGTTATATTAAGGCTTTTCAAAGTGCTCAAGTTCCTTGCAGAATAGGTTCTCCAGTGTTTTCCTGAAAAGGGAGGCATAATAGCATACGCTTAAATGATTTCCAGAGTTCAGTCTGGTGAACAGTTTCAGGGGCAGTAGTTATAGTTACTTCCACATGGGATTTCCCAGCTCAAACTACCTGATAATTGACTTTATAAAGGTGCTGTATTGCTTTGTCTGTTTTGTCTGTCTCCAGACTCCTATTAAAATTAGAAAAATAAAAATGCCTTGTGCTATTATGTAGTGACAGACGATTGTTTCAGCAAGGCCGATGTACTGCTTCTGGCAGCGAGTAGCAACAGGTGCTTAGGGAAAGAGAATAAGAAGTACAGCAGTGATAAAAAGATCCTTCCTCTTAGATTCTGATATGCAAAGCTCCAAAGATCTTACAGACTAGGTTTTGATTTTTTTTTTTCCTCCCCCAGGATTAAGTGGCTTCAACAAAGCAGCAGAGGGCTCTTTGGGAATGTGTTTGAAGATGATGTCTATATTCTTATTGATACATCCCAGTCTATGAAGAACAAGCTGCCACTGGTAAAGGAGAAAATATTTCAGCTCATACAGGTATGAGAAAGTGATGATGCTGTAGACTAAGGAGCATTTTAGAGTAGGCTGATTTTTTCTGGATACTTGTTACCCCAATATTTTAAAACAAATTAATTATTTTTTTAATAGCAGCTTATTAAAATATTTTTAGTTTTCTTGGTGTGCTGATTTTTCAGTTGAAATTTGTATTTTTTCCTCATTTCTACTAAGATTTGAAAAAAAAATCTGGAGAAAATGTTGAAAATTAAAAAGGCTTAAGTAGTTCTTTCCCTCTCTCAAAAAAAAAGGGGGGGGGGGGGGGGCAAAAAAAACCCCACCCCAACCCAAAAAACTATGCAATGGAACACCTTTTAGCATTTTCATTTTTATTTTTAAAGCAGTGTCATCCAATTCCACTGGCATGTTGTGTTTTGTAATATGTGTTCTAGATTCACTTTCATACTTTTACAGTGGAGGGTGCAGAATGTTTTGAACTTGCTTGTATCTTACAGTGGAACTTTGCAAAGGGACTTGCAAAGTGCAGAAGTACCGCAAAAGCATTAAGTACTGGGAGACACACCTAAGACAAGATTTGTCTCACCTGTTTTAGAAATCTACAATGATGTCACCTAATTTGAAAGAAAGAGGCACTGTTAAAACATGCTAAATCTTAACTTTTTTAGACCTGAGAGGAATAACTGACAAATAAAATTCCATCAGTCTGGCATTGATGGCAATCATTAGTAGGGCTAGAAAATCTAAGTCTAATAACAGAGAGGGTTTTGAGCTAAGTGCATAAGTGATAGGATATAGTATGATGTGGTCCTCTAGGCAGATCAACACAAGAAAATCATTAGATACTGTGCAGGAAGGTTTCACAGGCAGCTGCACAAAAAAGGTGATGTAAGGGAGGCTCTAAAGGTTTGTACTAGCTTGCACAGATCTTGCTCTCCTTATGACTTCTGTCCAAAAGCAACTTCAGCAAATTCTTAGTTCTCTCTTGTTGTGCTAGTTCCCCTTGCCAGTGCTCTACATTTGATTGTTGTTCTCCTCCTCTAAATGATGTCTTTGTTTCTGGTTGCAGTTTTCTTTCATAAGCAGTCATAATCTCTTTCTTACACCATCTCTCTTTCTTGCACTCCTAGACATCTGCTGTTCAAGTAGTTTGAGAAATACAAATAAATGGAGATTTACATTGGGAAGTTCAAGTAATCTTAATAATTGCAGGCAATAATTGTCTCTGTCTCTGTATGTCTCTCTGTATGCCATAAATGAATATTACCATAATTTATTGTAACCATATAATCAACTATATATTAATTAAAACAACTTCTACTAGTCAGTATTTCAGGATACAAGTATTGTTTCTTTTAACATTGAGTAAAATTCAAATGCTGTCTCTTGCAGGAACAATTGAGACACAAAAAGAGGTTTAACTTTGTGAAATTTAGTGCCCAAGCAGTGGCGTGGCGAGAGAAGCTTGCTGAAGTTAATGAGGAAAGTTTGCAAGATGCTTGGCTTTGGATAAAAGGGCTTGAGGTAACATGGCAGATAATTATCATAAAGCGTGTTTGTACAAAGGTATATTTGTGTCTTCTCTTCCTATATGGCTGGGGTATTTGTGGATTGACTAAGTATTTGACTTGAGTAAGCTGAAAATATACATGATGTATAGAGTTTAGTAGATCTAAGTACAACACATTATGTCAGTTATAATAATCCTTTAACTGTGGACCTGTTTATAAGATGATATTAATTCAACTTGCAGCCTGCTATGTTTAGTAGCCACAATGCAAACATTGGCCCATTTGATTTCTGTAGGAACCATGACAGCGCTCACACCTTGTGACTAAATTTGTCAGTCTTGCACAGGGCTGCCACTGGCTCAGAAGTGGTACAAGAAGCTGGTGCCAGTGAGCTGGAGGAACATTTCTAATCCCTTGTGGTGCATAGATAGACAGCTGACTTTAGCCTTCATATGAACATGGAAGCAACCATGCTCAGACCAAACATCTGTTTGTCTACCTAACGTTCTTTCTCTGACAGTGGCCAAAATCTGAGGTTTTTTCCCTGAAACAGAGTAGAAATGTCAGCCACAATCAGCCACCAGATTGTAACTGTCAGCAGCTTTAGGACCCATTCATGTGTCAATTGTGGACAGCAGTGTTATGAGCACAGAACAGAAAAAGGATTATGCAACAGTATAGACATATCCCATGTTGTTTTCTAAAACAAAAAACATGTTTACATAATAAGACTCCTCAGCATTATGACAGCTTTTCCTTAGACTTATGAAATTCCTGGGGTGAGGGAACCGGGGAAGCTACATGATAACTGTGGGACTACAAAGCAAGGTAAATAACTTAGTATTCTCTGAAAATACTAGTGCACACACGGAAAAAAGAAAGTATTAGTATGGCCTCACTGGGTAGTTGGTGAATACTTTTAACTGAGGTTAGTAACCTTAATTTTACTGCCTGCCTTGAGACTTGAAAAGTGGGCTCTGTGTAAGCTATGTATATGATACAGCATCATGCGAGTTTGATAATTCTTTGAACTACTGTAATTTGATACCATGTTGTATATGCATTTGGGAATGGCCTTTTTCATCATTATTCGTGAAGTAGTGAACTGTTGATTATAAACTTCCTTCTGAGTTCAGATCTAGATATCTGAAATGGTACAGGGAGTGGTACAAGAACAATACCTTTTTGCAGGGATGTCATCTGTTGCTGATCTTCTAGTCTGTTTAAAGCAGTGCAGGTGTAAGTCTGAGATGAGAAAGCTGGCTTTACAGTGAATTTGAAATGAACAGAAGATTGCTCTAGAATATTAATCAGAGTAGATCCTTTGATCTCACTTTATACTCTTTGGTCCCAGGATATTGAATAAGGCAGCAGAGCTATAAACAGTAACTAACTGTTCCTTAAAAATCCTTTAGAGGTAATAACATTTAAAATTTCAGGGATGATTATGCCATGTAGTTGAAACATGTTAACTTTGTTTAAACAGTGAAAAAAACTGTTCATTTGTAACAGTAGCAACTGAAAAATCTAAAATTAACAGTTCTTACCGTAGAGGGTACATAGTTATTTCCTTCACATCATCAGTGTCCACAGTATGTTCCCATGATAAAGTAGAAGTTGTTTTGTTTCAAATCAGATCAAACCCATATACCATTATTGAAAAGAGCCAGGATTGCCAATTTACATATAATAATGAGTGATGTGTGTCTAAACTTTTATAATGCTTACTAAAACATTAGGAATATTAGACATTTAATACAAAGAAGGTGGCTCAGGCTAGTTGTTTCTTATGAGTGTGCACTGATAAGAACTGTTTGTGAATTAAAAGATAGGATTATAAAGTATCTGGGCTCTCGTTGTCAGCCCCATACAATCTTGTGCAGCCATACAGAGTCACTCTGAGAGTGTACTTTCTATTCTGTTTCACCTTATTTACTTTGCCCTTTCTATGTGTGGAGGGAAGGACTGGAAAAAGTTTTAACACAACTAATAGGACTGAAGAAATAATGCTATATCTTAACCTATTTTTGCATGTATGGGTCAATGTTAGTGATTTATATTTATCTTCTCTAATGCCTTATGTATGTGGATCCTGGGTCTCTTCTCACTTACACTACTACAATCCTCACTACCCTCCAGAGCAGTGCTCAGTTGTTTTCCATAAACCAGTCTCATTTTCAGTCTCAGTTTCAGGGGTTTTGCTTTGGTCCCATTAAAAGACTAAGACTAAGACTAGAGGAATTACTTTTCTGATAAAACCTTACTTTCCCTTAAATTTGGAAGGTTTTGTACACCAAATGTTTGAAAGGTAGAAGTTTAGATGTGAACTGTATTTTTTAGCCATGAAATGCATTTCAGTGAGTTTAGAGTTGCATTTAGTTTAAGAAGAAAAAAACCAGATCATGATCACGAAGTATGTGAATGAAACAGGAAAAGTGATAGTATTACTCAAACATGAATTTTTAAGGGCCACAATATTGCTTTACTGTGTATGTTTTGTTGTTGTAGCTAAATTTTGTGCTAAAAAAAAAAAAAAAAAAAAAAAGACATTTACTTTGATGTGCCAAGGTGGTAGATGGGAGATAGTCTGGAAAAAATATTGTTCAGAAAACCATGAAGTCCTTTACCTGTTTTTGAGAAATAAACTTGTGCAACCCTTTTGTAGACCTTTTGAATTATTTGGTTAAGTAAAATACATATTTCAAAAGAGCGCGATAAGTTGGCAATCAGGAGGAGCAGTGGGAAAATATAATACAATGTATCTTTTATCTTGCATCTTCCTGTCTGTTTATATTCTTTTTGTGATTGCTTTTGCTTTTACAGCTCATATTTCTGTTGCCAGCATTTTGCTTATGTGTGTTTGCATAAGCACTGAATACCAGTTTGGTACCAATTTATGCTACTTTGACACTCACTTTGATTTTTCTAGCTATTTGACATAAATATTTTCACCATTTTATTACTAATTTCATTTCTGTAATATCACTTGAAAATGTACGCTGTTATTATGAATTTAAGAACAGAGCCAAAGTACTGTTATGATTTATAGCTGTTTCTTTCTCTTTTTGCTTTTGGTTTCTTAGGTTGGAAGTTCCACAAATACACTCAAAGCTCTCCAGATTGCTCTTGCTGATACTGACACTCAGGCTATTTATCTCTTGACTGATGGGAGACCTGACCAGGTATTTCTGAAATGAGAAAACAGAAAATGCAGTAAGTGTGGTGTCAGAAGGCTGAAGTATGAGACAAATATCATACCTGCAGAGCTGAGTCTCTTGGATGTTCTCATCGTATTGAAAAATTGTATCTGAGAAATGTGCTGTTCGTGAAGGGGTTTGGATTAGAACTCCTTGCCCACAGTCCAGTCTTTGGTGTATGATAATTCATGATATTTCTCATGAGTTGTTTTAAGGATCTGGTAATGGATTAAACATTAAAGCTGTATGTTAGTATCAAGGTTAGGATTTGTGTTAAACAAAATGTCTCCCTAACTTAGTACAAATATCACATGAATTAAAAATCAAAAAATAATGATGGTCCCATGGTATGGTTGAAAACCCTGCAATCTTGTGTGATGGCTTGAAAACCTGAAAAGATGATTGATAGCAAAATAAAAAAAACAAATCTGTGTTAAACGTTTTCTCCCAAAGAACACATGAAATATATGAGTAGGTACCTTCTTACAGTCTGTTACAGAACTTACACAAAGGTTATGTCGTGTCTGAGGGGCAAGGACCTAATTATTAATTTACATTATTTTCATATAAAGATGTTGTCATTAATATTGTTCCATTAGGTCTCTGTATGATTCAGTTTTTATCCTGCTGAGTTAAATTGGATCTCATGTAGGTGCAATTCTGGAGTAGCAGCAGTCTGGAGTCTGGATAAAGAAAAGTGTTATTAGTTATCACTCATTAAAACTCAATTTACAACTGATTAAAATATTTCCATTGTTTCACACTTTTGCTAAGTAGGAGCAGATATTAATATTTTGTTAAAGAATAATTTGGCTTTCAGATTCTTAATTTTAATATTTTTGTTAAGTTAGAAAGTAATGAATACTTGATTTCTTTTTACTTAATTAATAATGGATTTTATGATTTTTATTATACTTCTTAGATGAAAAAGGGGAAATGGCGAAGACTGCTTTTAACTGTTAAAGTGCAACAAACAATTATATTACAGAAATTGCTGTTTATCAAGATTTATGACAGTGTTCTGAATAACCAAAATGTTACCAGAAATTAGAGAACTGAGTCAATAATTTCTTTCAACAATATCGTTGAAGATTTTTAGACGGTAGATCTTTTACTTTTTCACCTGAATTTTATTTCTTTATTGGAGGAGGAACACTAGCTTTCCTATTGACTCACCCTCTTTTTTTTTTTTTCATGGTTTTGAGTCAACTTTTGATTGAACTAATTTAGCTTAATAAAAATAGCAACGGTTATATACATCCAAAAATATTGTTATCTACATCCAGTGATACTTAACATCAATGTAGTAGTTTAATTTCCTTTATTAATTTCCTTTAAGATTTCAGAAACAGAATACTGATTATAATTTACATTTTATTTTATTTTATTAGAGTATCCTGTGCCTTAATGCGTTATGTGTTTCAAATTCACTTTTAAATTAGCTCATTTTATAAATTTATGACATAGCAATCCATATAAAATTTATGCTTTTAACTGATCTATATGTCTCTAAGCAACAGTATGGCTGATTAAATTCTTACAAATTCTCCATGTTTTGTTAAATACTTTTCTGGATGCCACATATTTAATATACATTTTCTGATTTTCAGCCCCCCCCGATAATTTTGGCTCAAGTTCAGCTTTGTTGTAAAATTCCCATCCATACTGTATCCTTCAATTGTGGTGATGTAGAAGCTAATAAATTTTTGTATGAACTATCTACTAAAACAGAGGGACGGTTTCATTATTACAACATCTATTCAACTGATCCTGATGCTGCAGAGTTTATTGTTGTGAGTATCTGAAAATAAATGTGTTTCTCCATGCTATTGAATGAACCACATGACTTGTATTATTGTGATTTCATATTACAATAGATTATTTTAAAAAAGGGTTAATCCTAGTCAGATCTGAAGTGATGCGAAAGCAATGTGTGGCATTATTTTCTTATGAAATTTTATTAAACCGCAACAAAAAAGTCCAAACATCATGCGAAGTACATTTGTAGTGCTACTGTTGCAAAAAAAAAAAAAAAAAAAAAAAAAAAAAGCCCCTGAAAACCAAATTCTAGAAAACATACAGGCCAAATTAAGCTCTGCAGGAAACACACTTGATCTCTGCTGTGTCAGAAATAAGTTACTGTTTAAAATGAAACTATGGTTTATATCTTGTTAATAAATGAGAGAATGCAGAGCTGAATTTGAATGATTTGATGAATGAATGATTGCTAAAAGTTTGCTCTACAACAGCCACTGGGGAGAGATCTATAATGAGTAAAATGACTACAATAGCAGTGATCTATCAAGTATGACTAAGCAGCTCAATCTAAGAATCCCCAATAGGAAATTTCTGAATAGATGTAACAGGAGCACCCATTTAAAGCATATTCTTGCTTTTAATTAAAGTTAACAGTTAATTAGTTCCAGAAATTTTAGAAATGGTGGTAGTGGAACAATGAGAACAACCAGGAATAAGACAGTACCAGGAAATTTAGAACTTTGAAGACAACAATTAGAAGAAAGATGTGAAAATAATACTGCAGCTTTTGAAAGATATGAGAGCATACTGGGCAATTTCGGTGATTCTGCTGATGAGGACTGTGTGACACTGCACATGCTGGAAAGATGAGGGCCAGAGTCCATATTGTCCATCCTCAAACTCCTGGTCCTGTAGGAGTTGTAAAGGGATCATTGTTGCAATCTTTCCTCCTGTAGCCTAAATGATTACAAGTCAGTTCCAATGTTTACTTGAAGAATATAGTTTTCACTCCCATTTTTCAGGAACAGTATGTGATACAGATGTGATCTGTAGAGTGACAGGACAACACTTGTAATGTACATGTCTTGTATTTTCTTTATTTACTCATTTATTTGCTTGCTTGCCTAGAATGAGGGGAGCTATTGCTGTCATTACATTATTTAGAAATATGGCTGTTCATATCTCAGGAGGTAACTGACTTGTTAAGGAATGCTTGTCCTTTTCCTAAAAAGGAAGAATAAGTTGAAAGGCCGTATTGCCAAGCACAAGAGACTACCTGAAAAGTATACAAAATTTTGCAGCTGTCCTAACTGAGTCATTATTCAAAATTATTATCAGAGCTTGCATAGTTTCAGTTCAGAAATTAAACATGTTTAGGAATAATTGTAATAAAACATTTAATTTTCTTTTTCTTAGAATGAAGACATAAACCTTTTGAAAAGAGAGGTTGAACAAGGAGAAAGAGACCTAGAGAAAGTGAAGACACTTCATGTCAAATGTCTGATGGTGGATCGTTATAAAGGAGAAAATGATCCAGAGAATAAGTATGTCCTCATAGTGCTATTACGTTAATAAGAGATAGGAGCCATCTGTTACATTTCTTCTTTTTCATTGTCTGGCATTTTTAACCTCTGACATTCTCCTCTTTTAAAAAGAAAGGCTTGTTTGTTTGTTTTAAACAGTTACAGTAATGGAAAAGTAAAATCTGGAAAAATACATTGATACTGTGATACCTGAAACAAAATTAACTCAAACATCCCAATAGTCTCAAATTATTAGGAATAACTGAAGCAAAGACGTTGAAATATTTTTGCTGTCTCCAGCACATGGTAAAGTTGCTCTCTCTGACCTAGAGAATTCACAAAGAATTATTATCCTATGGGTTGAGCTGGCTTGATACTTCATGACTAAATAGCCACTCTGCAAAATGCCAATTAAAAGATAAATTACATACAAACTTATGTGTTTAAAAGATAGCAAGCACCATGAATGAAATTCAACTTCTTTTCACATTTTTTATTTTACAGTGTGTGTCTGTATGTTTATGCTATATTTATCCTTGCTTTGTATCAGAAGATAAGTAATCTCATCATTAAAACTGGTTTCATGTTCAGCATCAGTTGAAAAACACGCTGAAAATTTAATGGTGCAAGAATGACTGTTCAAAAATAGGTCCTTCTACAGCATACTGAGAGCAGGCTCCTGAGCCACTGTGCAAAAGTTTTCTGCATGTCTGATGATACTGAATTTCTGTTTGGGGAGCACAGACCTTGCTTCAAACATGAAATCACTTGTAATGTCTACAGCACAACCTTAATAAAAAAATAGCTTGCCCTGGTGCCTTACTTGTATGTGATGTAACAGTACAAAAGCAAAAAAGTAAGTTAAAAAAATGTCAGATTTTTAAGACAGAAAACTATCAAACCCAGTAAGTTATAATAAAGGCAAATGAAGTAAAACAAATTATAAGTGGAGAGTGCTGTGGAATGATTTCACATGTGTGGAAGGACAGGTCAGATGTCCAGTATAAATGTGTAGATAAATGTTATTTCAGAATTTGCATATTTCATTTTTGACTAATGCTGGGACATAGGGGTGTGTGTGTGTGTGTGTGTGTGTGCATATATATGTGTGTGTGTGAAAGAGAGTTATTTTCATTGCTGATGATAGGTTTATGCTTTCCCCCCAGGATTCAAAGTGGCTATTACAGAATATTCTGACCTTATTAAAAATATATGAGGGTGTTGCCTTAGAAGTAATTAACACCTTTCAAATAGACTAAGAAATTACTTTTAGATAGTCTAAAAAACAAAGAATGTTTTAATTTCCTTTGAACTCCTTTGAAATGCAGACTAGGATAATAGAGAAAATATTTTGCACTGTTAGAAACATTTGAAATGAGTATTTAAGTTACCAGAAAACTTCAGCATTTTTTAAACCTGTGTTATATGTTTGAAGTAATTTCTTGCTTGTTCCTTTTTTTTTTTTTTTGTCACTTACAAGCAGTAATCACAAGCAGACACATACTGTGTCTTCTGTAACCAAACATGTTGAAGAGCTTAGTACTACTCTTAGCAGTAGGCCATGCTGTGCCTCAGAAGAGCCAGCATCGACACCACATCAGCAAATCTGGCAAACCACTGCTGACAGTCCAGCCCGAAGGAAGAAATCACTATATGCGGGTAAGACTAAAACGAACTGTAGTTGTTAGCAGGATTTATTCACTAACTTGAAAAGATTATGTGAAAAATAGCAAAAATCATCCTTCACTGTAGGAACAAATAAAGCCTTTGATTATGTAAATAATCATATTTTGGAAATTCTGCCTTCTCTTAATTTTTTAGTTTTCAGCTGTCTTACTCATTTGGCCCAAACAGACAAATGTCTGCTTGTTTATGCTGCATCACAGGCCCTGCAATGAAATTATAACCACTTTGACAATGTTTTGAAATCTCTGTAAACATTTTTTTAACAGTAGAAATTAAACCTGTATCTCTTTTGATTCCAAACAAGTACATCATTGGCAAGAAGAAGCCCTGACCTATGCTTCACTAATTACAGCATTACTTACACTAATATTTCTCCTTACTACAGCTGTAACACTACGTTTTGAAGCATCCTTTGGATGCAGTCTGAAACCAAGTTTACCCAGCTGATGTAAAAGAAGTCTTCATCCCTGGGAAAGTACAAAGTGCAAATTAGTGCTGAAGTAATTTTGTGTTTGAGGTCTTGTGTAGGCAGTCACTTAAAAATTCAGACTGGATACCAAAGGAGAACTCAAAAATCCCAGGCATGTGCTTGAGCAGTAAGTTAGCTCTTCCTTTCTTTTCCTTTCAACACCTACAGAGCAAACAAAGACAAGTCTGCTGCGAATCCTGAGCCATAGTGTGAAATCCAGGGAAGAAAGACCAGAGGAAGGAATATCTCCTGAAAAAAAGAGTTTTTCTGACAAAAAGTGTGTGACATGCACAACCACTTTCAAAGGCAAGTGGACAGAACCAGAAACTCTGGGTGGGGCAGACGATAACATTTCTCCTACTGCATTTGTAATGAACGGTGCCTCATTTGAGGCAAAACTGAGCAGACCTGCATTACAAAGGACTGGAGCACAGGACAGTCGCAGAGAGCTGGACATGTGGGAGGGTAATTGTAACAAGGTGATTGTAAACAATCCTTACAGCTGTGGCCAGACTCCTGCCAGTGCTCAAACAGTTTACAACAGCTTAGTTATATCCATGTATGTCCACAGTATGTGGCAGCTGTGATACAGCTATGCCTTAGACTGCTGAAAGGGTATCACAGTTGCTTCTTATCAACAGAATAAATAGAGCTTGGGAATCTTATTCTAATTAATAGATTGTTGTTGTGATACAGTAATTTGTAGTTATGTTCAATGTTGAGGTTAAAGCTGAGAGTGGTGGTTCTAATTCTGTGGTACCAATGTAAAAGGAGGTTGCACTTTATTAATATGCTTAGACTTGCAAAAAACATGCTCTCTGGGACAGATGCTTCTGTAGAGACAAAAATATTTCCAGCGGGGCTTGGATATACATCCATTTCTCAGTAATTCATGCAACTCTGAACTTTATGATGGTCCTCTAAGTTGTTCTAAAACCTCACCTATGCTACTTAAAGATGTTTTACTTTTTTACATTTCAACATCTTATTTTGAGTTTTTATATACCTTTTATACAGATTTTCATAGCGATATACCTTTCGGTGATTAGCCACCCCTGTCCATCTCATTAGTGACAGTATTTGATGTTACATCTTGATTTGGGGAATAAATTGGTTAATCTTTCTTTTTGGGTTATAAGAAATAAATACATACAAAGTTCTTTTTTTATTATTAATTCATTTATTCCCCACCTATTTTATGAATTTACTCGTTGATTAATTAGGTCTTGTGAGGTATGTAGTAACACTGTTACTATTGATCAAGCACCAAGAAAAGCAGGAAACTTAATTCTTATTGATTAATTTAGCAAATGAAATACACGTTATTGTCTATTTTGTGATATCTTTGTGACACTATAATAGGCTCAAATAAAAAAATGATGCTATCATTTGTCAGCTTGTTTATGTAAATTTTTGCATGCACAAAACCTGTGAGATAATAAAATGCACATGTTTTATCTTAGATTTGAAAAAGGGGGAAGCTGTGAAAAGGACATCTAAAAGGTATGTGTGTGCATACATAGATACATCACAGAAATTATAGTTTATGTTTTTCTTTGGTCATTTTAAACTTCCCAAATGTATTTCTACCTTGAGCTACCTCTTACAGTCTCTTTCTTCTAGTTCTCTAGATATCTCTTCTGCTCTTTGGTTAAAGACCCATGGCTTGGTTGCTAGGCGACTCACCATCATGGATGCCTTAGCTCCTACAGCTGTCCCTCATGATACCAAATACATCCCAGTTCTGGACAAGCATGTGGTTTCTAAAGTATTTGATGAGGTAAAACTCTTACAATGTCTGAAAGCAAACATAAAACTTGGTACTGTTTTCAAAAGGATTTTTAATTTATTTCTATAAATGTCATAACTGCATTTTCTAGTGTTCATTGTAGATGGCTGACGTGCACTAAATGCATAATGCATATCTGAATGTACATACACGTTTCAGTAAGAAAATAAAACTGATAGTTAATAGTATTGCAGACTTTACCCTTAAGTTTTAGAGCTATATATTTTTCTTTCACAGTTACCAGTTGATGGCAGTATGCCATCAGGTGTTCAGCAATTTCTTGAGCACCATAGCATCTACTGATACATATTAGTTCACTGAAGTGTGTGTTTTAGGTCCATAAAGTCGTTTGGAAAACTGCCGGTACACAGTTTGTGGATGTGTGCATTCTCAAGGTTTACATGTGTCTGCTAATACCTTTTGAAAAATATTGGAATTCAGTAATTAAAATTTGATTCTGATAGGTGTAGACAATCATAGGATTGTGCAAAATTCACAATGAATTATGTATCACGAAGCTGTGATTGCCGTTCCCCTTAAAGGAAATCCATTTTGTGGCCAATTGCTCTAATTCATCTTGTGTGATGCATCCTATGAAAGTCCTATGAATACATTGTAGGGTTTTTTTAACTAATAAAACCTGTTTATTTAAGCAATACTAAAAGAAAAAGCTAAACAGCATCTGTTTAAATAATAAGGACTAAGCAAGGGTGTTGTAATAGGATGTGCTATAGGGCTAAGTAAAGTACATTTTTGTACATTTTAAAGTTTTTATGTTTGGTTTTTAAATTCAGGAATGGGTATTTTTGCTATAGGGTGGAGATTGTGGAAGCAAAAACAGATCCTCTGTTTTAGTAAAACCAAGTCAAACCCAAGATCTTTAAGGATTTTTTTAAAGTATGAGATTTCTTTTTCTATGTAATAAAAAGGTGGCTTTTTGTATCAAAAGCAGCAAAAAATGTATATTTTAACATTGTAGATGTAAAATAGCCATTTGTACAACAAATTTACATGTTCAATGATTAGAAAACTGTACAAAACAATCTAAATGATATGTCAAACAAAAGACATTTTGACTTTCACATAACTCTTACATCTGATTCCTGAGCAGTAATTTCTTTTCCCGTGTTCTT
This sequence comes from Falco naumanni, assembly GCF_017639655.2. Taxonomy (NCBI): domain Eukaryota; kingdom Metazoa; phylum Chordata; class Aves; order Falconiformes; family Falconidae; genus Falco; species Falco naumanni. The sequence continues at coordinate 71,806,694 of NC_054055.1, forward strand.
CTGAATACAGCTACTAAGTAGAGGTCTGTCTTCCATGTTTCTAAAAGAAGACTCTTTCAAATCCTTTCCAGACAATACTGAGCCGCATTTGAACTGGTATTTACAAAAGCAGTAGTCTGTAAAACAGTGGTCTTTGAAAACAGTCAAAACTATGATTCAGCAAGTGCTATGTGTAGGTAATTTTTAATGACAGTTTATGGGAGCTTATGGTAGTCTACTTTAGGGCTGAATTAAGTTGTGTTCTCTAGAATGAAGAGCTGCTGTATAGAATCCAAACAGCGATCCGTGGGCTTTCTTTAGACTCAGGGGTATAAACAAACCAATACCTAACTTTTACTGCTTTTTCGTACCTGCTAATCTCAATTAATTCTATAGAGACACTCAGTTTCTCAGGCAGTGGAAAATTATTGTTCGATGTGTAGAGACATGGATTTTTCTGGATCTGAAGCAGAGTATAGAAAGGAAAGCGAAGACAGGGGTTGCACACAAGGTGGAACCAGTAGAATTTATGAGCTATGGAACCCACTCTCCCTCAAGCTTCATGCCAGCATATCAAGGAAAAGCAGAAAACAGGTTCTGAGCCTAGACATATAGCTTGAATAGGAGACATTTAAAAATTGATTAAGAATCTTGATTATTCTAGTACTTCAGAATACTTCATTGAAGATAATAAATATACAGACATTTTTGCATTCTTCCTTCTGAGATCTTTGCTTTTCTGGGGATAGTATAATTTTTATTTTTGGCCTTTGCTAGCAGTGATGATGGAGTAACTATGAGCAGTTTTCTCACCTTGGAGATGCAGCAAGCAAAAGGTTTCCATGACAACTGTTCATTAACAAGAGGCTGACCTGTTGTTTTCAGTTCTATGTGACCTGTCAGTTTCACATGAGTTACTTCAAAGAGGTTTATTCATTAAACGACCATTCAGATTCATATCTAGAAAAAAAAAATAAAATGGCTTGGGGGCTTGTCTAAATTAAGCTATGATGGTTCTGGAGCAAACTTTCCCTACAGAATCATGTTAGTATCTGTTGCAGATTGTGGCATCTTCAGTACAACTTTGCAAGTCATGGTGTTTTGACTCAGTGCTTTGCTCTAAAGAATCAAGTTCAGATTCAGCCAACAAAAAGATCTTTGTGTGGTCTAAAATAAAGATTTTTCTAGGGCTATCGTACTTTGGTTTTGTCTTTAAAATTTTGGTTTAGAAAGAAAAGCCATTTTGAAACAAGTGAATTATTTTGATATGAAAGTTTAAGTATTTAATTTAGAAAATGACAAAACATTTTGGCACTAAAAAGCTTCCCTGTGATTTCTTTCAGCTGAATCTGTCAAATTTCACTTGACTTCATGAGCAGTTTTCATTGCTTTCAAAGTATGCATAATATTTCAAGCTTACTATTCGCTAAGAACACATGCCATTCTGGTTTTATTCTTCAGTACGGTAATTATGTGTTTATGTTTCTGTCCCTCATTTTCTATTCAAAGCAGTTTATAAACTGTATTAAATATTCATTTCTGAAATGATGCTGTTTGTACTTAGAGCTACTCTGGCAATTTGTAAGGGAATGTAAGAGAGGGCTTCTACATGGTGAAGCCCTGCTGAATTTTCATTAACTTGATTTGAGTAGCAGAGCAGACGACAACCATGGCAGTACGGAACTGGAAGAGGGTGCTCTCAGCTCCTTGCCTTTCAGCTTTCAAACTCCACCTGGAAATGACAGGTAGCCAGATTTCATGTCTCACAGTTCTGTGCAGAGATTTACATCATCTGTCTCTGGCAAGATACCTCACTGACATGTTCCCATTAACTTTAGCATCCAAATGATCTTAAGATGAATTTAATATTAGGAGCTTTGATGTGGTCTGCCAGTGATGTGACACAGATTTATTAATCAGAGTGAAGATGTCCTCAGAAAGAGAGAGGAATATAAAGTCACACTGCTGCTCCTGGAAAAATGGTCATGCAACAGTAATTCAGAATCCAGCTAGCTGTGATGATACAAACACAAATAAAACATCAATGGAAAATGTTCAAATGCTCTCAGAGGAGTCTTTTTATTGGATTTTTTTCTGATTGCTGGCCTTATTCCCCCAACAGGAAGTTTTAGTTATATTTTAATTGAACCTCATCTGTCTTTTTGTCATCTATATCCTGATCTCAGACAGGTACTTGGAGAAGCGTCCCACTTAACCATATGTGTTGAAGAGTAACATTCTCCATCTTCTCCATTTCTTTCTTGGATTTTTTTCTGGTTTTAATCATCTTCGGAGTATTGATATATAAAATACCTTTTCCTATACAAACTACTGAGTAATTTAAGAGGCTGAAGGATGGTGAGACTTTGGACTGAGAGGTGGGAAGGCATCTTTTCTCCTCTCTGTCATTCTTTTCTACCCTTTTCTCTGCTTTTGAATATCCACTTGTAAATGTATGACTTTCTGTTTAATAATGAAGTTGAATTATGTAGATGCTGTATTGTGAGATTTGAAAGGTATTGATGTTGCTGATCTGACCAACCTGTTTGGGTTCCTAAGCCTTATTGTGGTTAATTAAGACTAGTTTTATATTTATATTTATATTTATATTTATATATAAATACAAATTTCTTAATATAAATATATATTATATATTCATAAATATTTTAACAAATAAATAAATAAAACGATATAAGTATAAATACATACTAAACAATTATAAGTGTAAATATTTATATTTATATAAAACTCACTATAATTAAGTGAGCAATCTCTAACCTTGTTTACCTTTTGGTGATCAATGTGATAGTGAAAAATGTCTCTCTCCATCTTTAGCACTCCAGTTCTTTAGACAATATCGTCCTTTAGAATAAGAGCTAAATATAATTTAAATAAGTAACTATCACACCTGTATGCTAGAATTAGATGCTAGTAGGTATAAGAGAGTGTTGTTTTAAAGCAACACAAGCTGGAAGATCGTCATGCTCTAGACATGCTTGTCTCCTTTCTGACCTACGCTTCTATTATTTGAGTTGTTTGAAAGTACTGATTTAGTTAGAATCAACTAGTAGTTAGCGACCTTAATTTGCAATTTCTGCATAAAAGGATTGTTTCATTTCAGAAGATTTTATTAACAGGCTGGAAAATAAGTCTTACTTCTGACACTTTGGGGCTCTCAGATCTTTCTTTCTGCAGCCTTCCAGTGTTCCTTCTGGCTGTTCTGATCCTTGGACATGGACTCATGGGCATTCAGTTACTCTGGTGGAAGAAAAGTTGTGTGATAAATGAAGTCTTTGTCTTTTATTTTGTAATAGATGTTACCATTGGCCCAGGTTAGCAATGACAAGAAGCGGATCAAGCTAATTAATCCTCAGGCAGTGAATCTTGATGCCTATAAAGACAAGCTGGAAGAAGCAATTAAATCCTATGAAAGGCAAGTCTACTTATCAGAAATTTATCATGTTTTCAGTCTAATTTAAGATTTTTCTTATGTAGTGGCTAATTGCTCACACACACTTTACTCAATACTGGTAATTCTGCACATTGACACACTTTAATCAACCATCAACCTGCAGGAGAAATGTTTATTTGCTTAAAAAAAAAGCAGAATGAAAGAAGGTGGTCATAGGAAAAAAAAACCAAACCAGGTAAAGGAGATAATAAGTAACATTTTTTTATATTCATATTTCTTCAATGAGAAAAAAAATAATCTTTTACTTTCTTGGAATAAACCTGACAACAATAATCCCTGGGGAGGAATCTCCCCTAAACAGTGCTAGCCAGACTTTTAACTTACAGTTAAGCTCCTAAATCCATAGACTGAGTTTTAAATTAGTAGCCTGCTTTTTGCTGCCAGCTGCCTAGCACTTAACTATGGATGCAAGAATGTAACTGAGGCACCTATAAGATATTGATAATTTAATTATTTTTTGCTTGAGAGAGATGTGTTGTGCTTATTAATTAAATGTTGGTAAAAGCACATCAGAAGTAAACAGGACAAAGCTATTTAATCTCTAAGATATTTCTTTCCTTGATTTAAGATTTGCATATTTTTTTTAAGTAATGCAATCATTTGACTACTAATGTTGTTCAGTAACCTTAAGAGTCCTTCAACTAGAACTGTTTTAATAAATAACTTTTTCAGAAAGTATTCTAATAACATGTACAGATGTAATTGTTTTATATGACCACAAAACCCTTGATGTCAAGTGTTTAGTCTTTGTTTTTTGATTAATGCCACTGAGGCCCTTTAAATTTTTTCCCCCTCTGTAGCTCTGTGATCATACCAGTTCTTTTTAAAGCATGTAATAGTTCTGTTTTTCATTCCCATTTCCTATTTCTAAATGTATCCATCTTTTGAAGTAAACATCAAGAATTATGATTTACAAATGCTGCTTGCTTTGTCTAATATTAATGTAATCCAGTGAATAAAATTCTATTGGTTTTGTGCGTTGTGTCACTGAGACAATGTTATTTTTATGAGGCTGACGATGAACTCAGAAATCTGGACTTGTCAATCGTTTTGATAGAAGGTTCAAGTCATGTATTTTTGATGATGACTTCTGAATAAAACTTCAAGTTTTTCATTGCTGTGTCATACTGTTGAATATTTTACATTTATTGGAGGGAAAGAAGAGTTTCTTTCTGGTTAAATTCTGATGGTCTTCTACTGACAGCATTTTCAGTCTCCCTAAAACTTTGGTGATTGGGACTACTGTTTACTTACGTTTGCCCATAGAGGTCAATGAATCAGTGTATTTACAATAGTAAGATGGAGCCCCCAACTTCTGTGAAAAAGGTATATAGAAGAGTGATCTGCCTGAAGATCCTTACACTTGACAGTGTAAAAAGTAGTTCTCATTGCTTTTCCTCTACATGTGATAGAAAACCCAGTCAACTTTATTTTGTTCTAAATGCCACAATGCTTTTCCAGTAAATTGAATTTGCAAAGGCTGCAGTTCAGCTTTGTGAATAGTGACTAGTCACAAATTTATTCTGACACCTATAGATGAGACAATACATCAAGGCATGCAGGTTTCAAGAACAGAAACAAGCATGACAATAGCTTCCCCACATGTCAATTGACCTTAGCATCAGATTTAGAGGGAGAAAAGTAGTGAGGGCAGAAATTTTGTGCTCTGAGAAAAAGAGTATCCAGTACTGAAGGAGAAAAATGCTGGAAGATTCAAACTGTGTATGATCTTGTATAGCCAGAAGCTTTTACAACTGAGTTAGTTACGAGTGTGCACATTTAGGAGTATGAAATAGGCATTGGAGCATGCTGAGACTGCAGATTATAATGAACGAAGTAATTTACATTCTAAAAATGCTGGGATTTGGTTTCTAGTAGATAAAATGAATTACCGAGAAATTCATATTAAAAATCTGGTGTTAATGGGCTTTTTTGCACATGTGGCAGTAAATCTGGCAAGACTGTTAAAAGTCTAATGGTTACAATCTGAATTTTTTCTAACAATAAATTTGTTCTTTTATTTCCAAAGTAAGTTTGGAAATTTTTCTAGAATTACACCGATTAGGATCATTGGTAGAGGTTTATTTCTATAGTGTGAAATGAAGTAATTGAGTGATGGCTTAATTGTTTGAGATGTTATTAGAGACAACTCTATGCTAGAATACCTAATAAGAGTTTATAATTGATGTCGAAAAAGCAAAAGCAGAATGTTTAGTGGTGCTTTTAAAAGATCTCAGAACTGCATTACTTTGAGATAATCTGTTTTCCTGACAATAGTTTTTCTTCATAGCCAGAGTTTAATGAAGTAGAAACCTGAATGGTACAACTGAGGGGTTATCATAGCAGAAAAAAAAAAAAAAAAATTAGCAGTGCTCTCCATGTGTCTTCAGGCTACAGTTTTCTGAAACTGTTTAATTGGAGAAACTATGCTTATCTCACTGGCATTTAATCAGTGTTGTTATTTGATTTAGCTTGCTGGTGCTGAAGGGAACCATCCATAGAAAATCCTGGCAGGAAGCAGCAGTGATTGCCATTAATCCTTCTATGACCCTGAAACAGTCATGCTGCTACTTGATGGAGGATGCTGTTTTTCCATCTACTCTTGCAGTTGATAATTTCATAGCTGAATGATAAGGACACAATCTGATGATACAGTGCTCTTGGAATACAAATCAGTGCAGTTATCTTCAGAAACAGTGTTTATTTGGTAGTTTTGAGATGATCAGATGCACAAGGAACTGTATGCCCTCAAAAACTGCTTTGCTTTCTTTAATAGGCGCCTAAACCTAGTGATTTGGAGAGCACTATCTCAGGAGGAAAAGGACAAGTAAGCTATCACCTTTTGGTTTTCCTACTTACCTCTGAAAGGCTGGTCATAAATATTTGATACTTTTTAATCACTATTTCAACAAACTGGTTTTATTTTCAAATATTTCATAACTATACCCAGCTTTCAAAAATATATATGTGATACAGAGCAATATTAAAATCTGGACATCCTTCCTGCAGTGCTCATTTTTTTCTAAAGGAAAGGACTTGCATTCCATTTCTGTGGTGCTGCTCTATTCTTAACCAGTGTCAAGTGGCAGGGCTGGGGCGGGGGGCAGCATGCTGTTACCTTTGGCATCAAGGTAAATCTCGCATCCAGTAAAAAGCACTTCAGTGGCTGGTCTGTAAAGGTATAATAAACACCGCTACAGCATGTGCTGGAACTGTGTATCACACTGGAAATTTGTACTGCTTTAACTAGCTTATTTCTGTATATTGATTTAGAAAACTAGTGACTGTATAGACAGGACTGACATCAGTGAAGTTAGCATCTGTTTACTTCAGAGAATAAAGTGAAGATCAATTAATGAAAAGTGAATGAGCATGAAATATTCCTAGGCAGTAAAATGGGCATGAAAACTAGAATGCTTTTAAGAAGACTTAAGCTAATGAGCAAAAAATATACAGTTCTATCATTGATAAGGAGAACTAAAACCCAGTTCTGGTGCAGAAAGGAAGTGAAGGCTGTTGAACAAAAGAACAGCGTATAATTAAAAAGAAGGAAATAGATGTCTGTTGAGAAACAATGAGTTTTAGAGTATAGAAAATTGACAGGGTGGTATCCAAAATATTTTATTGTTGGTAACATATGACCTATTATGTATATAATGAAAAAAAAGTCCCAGCAATTGTACAGTCTGTTGCTAGAGGGTCATATTAACTTTTTTAATATTGATGCATAGAAATGGAAATATTTGATCTATTTCTCTTATAAATTTAAAATTTGTTTGGTCATGTTCATGTATTACAAAAAGATGACAACATACTTTCAAAACTGGTGATCTGGAAGGAGACAGTAATAAACAAAGTCTGCTAACTTGGTCACAGGGGTCCTGAAACAATTGGTTGAGGAGCTTTCTGGTTCATCAGTGTGTGTTAAAATGTTATCTCAGCTACTAGGGAGATTCAAATTTACTAGAGAATTGGTAATATTGTGCTTGTGTTCAAAATGGTTGAGAGATCCAACTCAGGAGATAAGTTAACTTGACACTGATTATAAATTAATAATGAATTCAGTTAATACAGAACAAAATCTAGGTAAATAACTATACCATTCATGTTAATTTCAATACAAAGCAGTTCCTAGAGGAGTAGAGAGATAAGCAGTGACAAAGAGTAGAGCAAGATGGTAGACATCACCGTAGTTGTATGTGTTGGTTAGACAGACACTTAAATACTCTTCCCCCGTTCTAGGTTTCATGGTTGTTTTTTAATGTTGGCAAAGCTGTACAGAAGACCTGTAAAGAGCTACTTTTTGAGTACTAAAAAGAAGTATGTTATTTCCAATTGGACATGTGAAGAATTCTACCTGTTCTGGATTTTGGAGGGTTCAGTTTGTCTCTGTTTATTGACAAGATGACTGTATCTAATTCATCTTTTGGTTTATAAGTACCTTCAGGGTGTAGCTTCAAATTGGCTCTCTAGTCTAGTGGACACTGACATAATCTGAACCATGGATGGGAGTAAAGTCCAGATCACTGAGTGAAATTGAGCAGTGCAGGACTGACAGAGGAATAAACAGCAGGAGAGTATCTCTTTATGCGACCAGACAAGACTGATGTAGCAAATCAGGCCAATTAGTAGGTGTCTGGTGCCATTTTATGTTGTCTAGATGCTTGCCATTTCATCCTAGCTGCTGCTCCAGAAGGGCCAGGGATTTCCACAATTTCTCAGTTGTATCTGCAAGTTCCTTATCGACACCTTACGTATTCTAGGACCTCTAAATTGGCACCAAACATCTACACCCAGCCAGGTGAATTGCCATGTAGGTCTCTTTCTCTGAGATACAGTTAAGCCAGATGTGATTGTTTGACTGAACGCAACAGTAGCTGGATGAAACACAAGAAGATAGACTGGGTGAAGCTGATTTTTTTTTCTGCCTTTGTGCTTAGGGATTCTGTTTGTAAAATACTGCTAAAATTAAAATTTTTCCTACTTGTAATCACAAATCTTTTAAATTGTATTTTATTTTTTTAAGATTTAAGGAGGATGGGCCAGTCCAATATATGCAGCATAAAAAAGCTTTGCTGGAGGCTTTAGAGAATTTGGGATGGCCAATTTCCTATGAAGATGTGGTATTGTTAGAAGATGAGATACTGGCAGCATTAAAATATATACAACAAGCCTCCGATCTTCAGGAAGCTGTCAAAAAGGAAACTGAGAAAAGCTCAGAATCACACATGAACAACAAAAAGGTAATAGATTGGAAGGGATTTTTTTCTCTTCAGTATGTGCTTCTGGAATAATTTTGTTCTATGATTATAGTATGGCATGTTACCTACCATCATAAAGTAGGCATTTAGTGTGATGCTAAATTAGCGTGATACAAATGGATAGAGGAAAGAAGGTAGTTAAAAAGAGAGCAAGCCTTCAATGATTTTTTTTAAGTACTGGGGAAGCAGAAGTTTTGAAGATGAGAGAAACACAGAAATTGAGCCGCGTCTCAGAAACAATTTGAGCAAAGTGTCTTTATCTCCTCTGCACTGACAGCAGAGGTATATACGAAAGAAGAGAAAGAAGAGATACATTAAAGGCAATTATGACATAAGATTTGTGGTTGGGTTAATATCTGATAAATGGGACTAAAAGGTCTTGCAATATTGGAGTAATTCACTGTAATTTTCTGTGGTATCTTTCTTGTAAGAGAAAAGATGAAGAGGTTGGATTCAGCTTCATATTCAGACCCTAAAATTTAGCTGGCCATAAAATGTAGGCATACATGAACTGATGACTAATCTCACAGTGTTGAATGGCATCAGTGGCATCTGGAGCTCATTCTGAAATAGATACCTACTTCTGGAGAGCCAGAGTGCTCTCTCTACACCATTAATAGATTAGCAGAAAGCAGTCTAGCCACTCTGATACTGTGATTGAAGTTGCTGATTTTTGATCAATATAATCCCTCAGATGAAATTTTGATTTTACTTGGATTACTATTGAAAGATTAAATGAAACACATACAGAAATATGTGAAGCAATAAGTATAAAAATAAGGCTAAGAAGTTATTTTAGGCTGTCCTATTGGGAGAGAGAATATACTTTTTCATTTTAGCTTTTTCTGTGGTGATATATACGGTTAGAAAACATACCTTAGGTCACAATGATGTATTCTCCTATTATTATTTTTGCTCTTTCAGAACATTCTTGAAAATGAATTGATTCTACCTTAATGGTTTTACTGTCAGGATATGAGTGTGAATTCTGAGGGAAATGATAAACAGACTTTTAAGTTTTTAGAAGCGATTGAATCTTCCCCAATAGAAAGGTTTCTGTATACACTATTGATGCTTTGAAATTCAAAGTACTTCCCTCTGAAAAAAACCAAGCCATTTCTCTTATTTGTTTTCATTTTTTTTTCATCTAAAAGCTTCAGCAAACAATACCTCACTGGGACTGCTGCTGCCTCTAGAGAGCGGCAGTCTAGGTAGAGTAGTGCTATGATAATATTAAATTAAGCTTTCCAGGAAATTAACAAGAGAGAAAATATTTTCTCAGACCTCTAAGTTCTAATGGAAAATAAGTAAAAACAAACTGAAAATTAATCGTAAAGCTGATATATTAATATATTCATTTCCTTGTTCGTTGTTTTATATCATTGAGTGAGGGAAACTACTCTTTGAACTTGAAGGTGTGGTTGGCCTAGTTGCAGTGAATGCTGAGGAAAGTCCTCTTCTTTGTATTATGTAGGAAAAATAATCAAATGACCATAATAGTTCTTTTTTGCCCTGACATATGCATGTAGATGTATACAAATGTATATATACACACACAAATACATCATTTTGAAGGGGTAAGCTAAGTGAAACTCAAATAAGCACAGTACAAATCTATACTGTGACTTCTCAGCAATGAATGGAAATGTACAATTAGATTTTACAACTGTAAATTATGCCAAGTATCCATATTCTCTGCTCACCAGAGTATACCAAAAATCTTTCATTTGATATTCCTTGACTGAGATATACCTCTCATTTCACCAAGATCAACAACAGTTTTCATGATGAGCTGTGGCTTTTTACATACTATGACATAAGTTATACAAAATTATTTGTGTTAAATTGAACAGAATATATTACGATAGCACAGGCCATGTATGAAAATAAGTGATTATGGAAAGGATCATATTCATTCCGTTTTCTATAGCTTTAAAGGATTTTTTTCCATTAACACTGTACATTTGGAAACATTTTAATGTCTTCAAAAACCAGATGATCTTGATTAATTTTACTTCAGTCTGAAAATATTAGATTGTTAATACATTTCTTTTGACTATTGATTTACCTCTGGCATATAATGTCCCAATGCAAGAGCAGCGGAAGCATGTTCATGTTTCATTTGGTGACTGTAATTTTACTGTTGCTTTGAAACAACCAATCTGTGCTCTCAGACACATGTGATTAACATTGTGCAATCACTTATCCTGAGTCAACCTGCTTTAGGAGCCTAATCACAGCACCATCCTCAGTAATTGCTAATCTGCAACTGAAAGGCTTTAAGAGTGAGAAGCAGAAACGCAGATGCAATTAAGAGTTCTGTTTATGTGGTTGAAAAAACAGTGGAAAAAAAAAAACCAGAAAAAAAATGGGGAGCCTTTTGAAAATGCAGTCAGAGATTTTTCCAACTGTGATGTCTCTCTACAAAATGGGTATAAAAAAATAAACTGTCAGCTGAAATACATTGCATGAAGGAAATAGCTGATACGGCACTGAATGAAAATTGTCATTGTGAGATGGTAGAAAAATCACAATTATCCTGGAAGTCTATTCAAGAAAGCAGACTTTTAATTTTTTTGTTAATTTTCTTTCACTAAATTAAATATAAAATCCACTTTTAAGGTTTCTTATTTATCTACACAAATTCTTAAAAGATTTAGTAATCCTTTTTGGATGTTCTTGCTATGGGAACTTGTTGTTTAAGCCTGCAACTGAATTGATGGTCTGGTTATCCTCCCTGTGTGCTCTGACATTCTCTAGGAGTTGTGTTCAGGCTGCTATGTTTGTACATGCCTGTCAAAGGTAGGGTATGCCAGTGCCATGTTGGAAGAGGATGAAGTAGACCTTCATCTGCAAAGGGCCTTGAGATGACTGAAGACCTCTAGTGAGGCAAGAAGCAAATGCCTTGGGAAATGAGCCAACACATTTAGCTGTTATTAGGCAAAGTATGAAACACTGAACACTGATGATTGCCTAATTGGAGGGCTAATTGTGGACTGTATTTTACTCTGTTTACTCAGTTCCTTTTGCTGTACAGTTTAAGCATGGGTTGACAAAAATCTTTCTCTTCAGTCTGGCACTCAGCTTTCATCTAAAGATGTTAAAATGAGGAATGTATCATTTACTTTAGCTTTTTCTAAGAAGTAACTGCTTTGACTTAAAATACTGTTTCTGTTTTCTATTTTGAAATTGTCAGGCAAACAGTCAGCCATCATTTTTTATTAGGTTTTTTTTCTCACTGAATTATAAAGCTGTTTACAACATGATGTCACCTGGTAAAAGGAATTATTTAGGATCCCCTACCCACTTCTCTAATATTAGACAACCTCAGGCATACTGAAGTCATGGTATTACTGTTCTCCAAGCGTGATAGCTTCCAGGACGGTTGGGTGCGTTCGATTAACGGCTGTAACATTTTCATGTAAAGTATTTTTTCCCCCAGTGTTATAATCTGGCCTTTGAGAGTGATGGAGAACATTTCCTCTCATACTAAATATTTCTGTTTCTGCATGTGAATGGACTTCATATTCTGCAGAGAAATAAAGCTGCATTCATTACTAAGGATTAACTCTCATTAAGAACATACTTCTAAAAGTACTGTGTTTCCCTTAGGATGAGCTGGAACGTGGAAGGCTTATGCTTGTTTGTGACCCTGCTGAATGGTCACCATGTGATTAAAAATAACTTAAAAGAGTTAATAAGCATAATGTGTTTTGTAAAGCATGTTTATTTGGGTGGAAAGGGACCTCTAGTGGCTTGCTGAGTCTTGTTCTTTCTGAAAAATATATTTCATGTACAATTGATTTAATTATTCCTAATTAAATATTTATAGCTGAGATTTGATTATTTACAAGAATGGAAATTCTGAATCTCCCTTGGAAGTTTCTTCTATTTCCTGCTGTCCTATTTCTTACACTCCTCATTCTTCCTCACTGTTTAAGGATCACTGATTGATGTCTGTTGATACCTTTTTTTGCATTCATGTGTTTCCTAAACAGTTTGGCATCTGCTGCCTTTGTTCTTCTGTCTCTTTAGGGAGATAAGTGAAAACAAGCATCCCAAATAGCACAATAACAACAATGTTGTAACTACCTAGAAATGTTTGGTCAAGTTTTCTATTGTCATCAGTGAAGTAACCTGCTGGACAGAGGGTGTGTAGCTATGAAAAGTTAGGCTCTCTTATAAAAATGAACTGTGTTTTGCACAGAATGGCCTTGTTGGCACTGACAGCCTGGGAAAATCAGCGGTTGTTTGGCTCTGGAGGTGTCAGGATTGTGAAAAGCCAGTCAGAGCCAAGATACGTGGAGAGCTGTGGATAGTCTTCCTATCCATTCTCACTTAGAGTAGGAAAGTACAAAACCTAATCTCTTTGAAAGGGAATTTAAAAATGCAGCATGTATTGGCAGACATAAACAAAGTCTTCTTCACCTCATGTGGCTTAATGCATTGTCTTCAACAGAAGAAGAGCTAAACAGGGTGAAAATCCCTGAGAATCAGATGGGGCTCTTTTATAATAAAAATACTGGAGAATGCTATCCAAGAAATGGGCACTCTGACAGCGTGTGGGTCAAATGCACTGAACACCTAAAGGCTATGTGAGAGGAAGGAGGGATGGATTTGAATTTAGACCATGTTTCTGAGCTACCTGGATTCTGCAGGACTTAGCATCCTGTCGTGTTTTAACCTTGGCTGGCAACCAAGCACCAGCAGCCGCTCACTCACTCCCCCCTCACCCAGAGGGATGGGGAGGGGAATTGGAATGTAAAACTTGAGGGTTGAGATAAGAACAATTTAATAGGGTAAGTAAAGCAAAAGCTGTGCATGCAAGCAAAGCAAGGAATTCACTCACCACTTCCCATGGGCAGGCAGGTGTTCAGCCATCCCCAGGGAAGCCAAGCTCCATCACATGTAACGGTTACTTCAGAAGTCAAACATCATAGTGGCGGGTGTCCCCCCTTTCCTTCTCCTTTGCCCAGTTTATATACTGAGCATGATGTCCCATGGTATGGAATGCCTCTTTGGCTGGTTCAGGTCACCTGTCCTGGCTGTGTCCCCTCCCAGTTTCCCATGTCCCTCCAGCTCTCTGGCTGGCAGGGCCCAAGAAACTGAAAAATCCTTGACTCAGTATAAACATCACCCAGCAACAACTACAAACATCAGTGGTTATCCAAATCCAAAACACAGCACTGCACCAGCTACTAAGAGGACAATGAACTCTATCCCAGCTGAAACCAGGACACATTCTCGTTGTGGATGCCTGCGCAGTCTTTAGTATTTTAATATTTGGATTAATGCAGAATGCTGGAAGTTGTCCAAGTTATTAGTCAAGCATTACAAATTAGTTGATAATAAATATTCAGCAGCAGCTGTCCCTTCGGAGCCTGTGGAATTAAGTAACCGGTTCACCCAAATACCTTTTTATATCTGTGGAGCTGTAAGTCTGTGCTCAAATTAACCTTTATTAGGTTGTACTTAAAGTAGTCAGTTAAGTTCTGCAAAGAGCCTCTGGTTTAGACTGAGTTTGAAAAACTGTTGATTTAATTTATATTCTATGGGGTAAAGAATACACTAGAAAAACTTCACATATCTCCCATTTAAAATATCTCTTTGCCTTTTTTGTGTGTGTGTTCTTGTTTTTAGGACTCTTTTTTTAGGGTTGGTTGTGATTTTTGTGTAGGAGATTAGAAAAAAAGAGTATGTGATAGTTATAGTGAAACTGATAACAAACAGTTTAGTCAAAGTTATTGCCATCTTTTCTGTCATTATTGACTGTTAAGGAAAATCAAGTATCAAAATCAAATATATCTTTTTAGGAAGAAAAATATTGTCAGACAAGGAACCAGGTCATGCAGACTCTAGTAAGCAGAGATTTTTAGGAGTTACGGCTGTTTTTCAGAACAGTGTGTAGTTCTATGAGACAGTTTGAGATTTCAAGCTCTGTATTTTTATGATTCAAAAGAACTTAGTAGGAGATGAATGCTTGCAAATCGGTTTTGAGGCAGGCTAATAAATATGTGTTTTAAAAATTAATGATGAAACTTTTATGATTTGTTTTAACTTTGCACTTGCATATGATTTATATTTAGAAACATGATTGTGAGCAATATGGAGAAAAGAATAGACTTTTTCAAGAATTAATTTACCATTGTTGTAGTAAGTATAAATTAGAGTGTTATTCTTGAGGATTATTCAAATGTATTTGTAAAAATACTGGGATTACGGTCTTTTCAATATTAGAAAGAAAATGGTTTTTGCATGATCAGTTTTCTTAATTTTCTCAGGAAAGCAAAATGTAAAGTGTTCTTTTACATTCTGACATATCCACATAAAACACTGATCCTCTCAAAACTTCCTGTAAGAGAGATGCCCTGAATGGGAATAAAAGTCTTTCTTCTAGAAAAAAAGGGATTCAGGAACATGATTTAATTTAAATACAAATAACACTGAGAGTCCATGAAACGTTAATGTGAGATGTAAAAGACTTTAAGTTAAAAGAATATGGTGGCTGTAAAGGCAAGTGCACAGAAGCTCAGAAGGCCCAACAGTGTATTTTCACACAGAACCACTTGTGATTTATGACTCTGACTATTTTTCACATACTGTGTTTCCCACAGCCCCCTGCCTCAGGTGTGTGAGGTCTGTCATGCTTTTTGCATTCCCGGTTCCATTACCAGTAGTTGCAGTCACTGGAGTCAACTAGGAGCTGAGCTGGCCCACAGCCAGCCAGCCCCACTGGTACTTCCATTTTCACCATGCGGTGCGTGGTCCCTCAGACTTAGCTTTGAGCAATTCAGCAGTAAGCTCCGGTGTCCAGTCTGGCTGTGGTACGTCACAGGAGCTGTAGTCTGGGCAGCTGCCCCTCAAAGAGGAGAAGTAGTGGATGAGGAACCCAAACGAGCAGGGCAGAATGATCAACAGCTGCAGTTTTGAAAAATGTGGTATAACATTTTGCTAAGATGGAATGTTTTAAAACTGCTGAAAATTTTAATTTTGCATTTATAGTTTGAAAATAAACTTTTTTTTCCAGATACTTCAAGGTTGTGTTTTTTTGGTTTGTTTTGGTTTGGTTTGGTTTTTCTTATTATTATTTTTTTGATCCTATATTTGATTTTTTTAACAAGTCTTTCCATACAGAGAGGCACTTTTAATGAAAATGAGATTACTTTGAAGACTCACCTATCTGGACAAAATGAATGTGTGTAGTACCTTCACTTATTCTGCAAAATCAATTGATTTTTCTTACCTCATCCTTGACTATGAATTGTGCAACTTTGTAAAAAATTTTCTACAAAAATGGCAGCCAGAGTCATAATTCATCAAGGTGAATTTCTGCTTGAACACTTGAAAATATGTGTATTGTTATGACCATGAGAAGCATGATTTTATAGTGAAAACTCTTAGGTCTTATCCATGAGTACTTCCTGTGGCATTGCTTCCTCTGCTTATAATGATTCTGAACGTTGAAAATAATTAGTTTACTGTGAATTATCTGCAGAGACCATAACATTACATTGCCTAAATTTTTAATTCCAAAGGATAGATTGAGGCCAACTGGCTTAGCTGTTGTGGAAAAAATAATTGTATCAAATTACAGAGACTTGAAGAAACCGTGAAATTAAAGTCTAAAAAAAGACAAAAAGGCCAAGTATTTGTGACTCACAAAAGCCAAAAGGTGATTGCAAGATCAGACGTCACAGGATTTTATTATCCAGGTAGATATTTTTGTCCATATTTTAAATATTTTTAGAATTTCTTAGTACCAATAAAACATTAGTTTTGGTCATAATTATTACTTCTGCTTTAATCAGATTTAATAGTACATGTTAATATAGTACATATTAATGAAAAATGAATGCATATCTCGTGCGTGCACATATATGCATTTAAAAAAAGACATTTTTGTAAAGTTAGAAAGCAATGATACATTTATATAAGAATGGTATGGAAGGAAATCTTTTTAAATAACTGAGTAGCCAGGAGTATCAACCTATCCCTCTTTGATGTCTCCCTTGAATGTGTCTGTTGTGTGTCTGGCAAAAGCTGAGCTTTTGTGTGTGTTCAAGGAATTCACTAAATGCTTCTGCCTTTTTGTTGAGTTTTTAGCCTGAATGGTTAGTAGGTAACATTGTGCTGTTCAGTTGTTGCATAAAAAAAGAGCGTGTGTATGTTTATTTTTGTGTTACCATTACTTTTTTGTTTGTTTGTTTGTTGGTGTTTTTTAGTGTTTTTTTTTCTTAAATCCCATGTTTTTAACTGTGGTAATAGTTTCGTTATGTCGATTACCACCCACCTGATCAACTTACAATTTTCAGACCTGGCCTTGAAAATTCTTATTTTTTTTTTATGGCATTATTAAGAATAGCTTCTATGTAGTTTTTTTAGGTACATATTTCTCAGTTGCCTTAGCACAGTTTAACCTAGCTAAATGAAAATGAAGAATGTGTGGTATAGACATGTTTGACCTCTGCGATGTGTGACAGCCTATAGCATTTTAAAAAAAAATTCCACCAGGGGTAAAAGAAAAATAATTTGAATATTTTATTCTGGTGGTTTTTAGGAACTATGATAAAGAGTATCAGTTCTACTTCTGCACTTGTTGACTTCAGCAATGGGGAGACCTGGACTGTGCCTGTGAAGTTCACTATACCTGTGGGAGGTGCTAGGCCATGCCCGTATCTGCAGGTGAAAAATTGTATTATTTTATGACATCAAATATGCATTTTTAATTTTGTTCATTTGGTTATACATAGAATAAAGGATAGGATTTTTATTCTTTTAAATACATTATTTATTTTAAAGAAGATTTTTTAGTGATAGTAATATTGTGCTATTTTCAACGTGCTATTTTTCATTTGTTTGGAGCTTGTTTTCATTGTAATCCTATTCCCTTGTTTATTAGAATTCTATATTACTTTCTTTATAAAACGTGAATATTTGCCTGTCTATAGAAGAAAGGTGAGCTATTTACCAGCAGAATGATTGTTTCCTAGTACATAGATTACAAATCAAGGAGAGACTTTTATATACAATGTGATGTACAGCAGGTTGTAAACATTTGTTTTTCACAGCATATTTTAAATCCAAATAACCCTATACTAAGGCAAATAACAATAATGAAAAAAAAATTTATTCCATTTCTGTTTTAATTTAAAATTTATCAACTGACTATCTGTAATCACAGTCGTTTTTTCAGGTGTTTCTTATTTTACACATGAGAGAGATGATGGATACAGAAAGGATACAGAATGGATACAGCTGTTTTGAATACATGAAGCATTTTTATAGCTGCTTTGTTAAACTTAAAACTAGAGACATGCCTTTTTTTCTGTTTGAAATGGAGGCAAATCCTGATCTGGTAGTTCCTGGTATTCTCTAAGGGGAGCATCCAACTCTAGATCTGCAGAATTTCATAGAAAATTGTGACTTTTGCATTCATTTTAAAAATAATTTTGTTTAAGTCAGTTATATATGGAATTCTCTAAAATTCATAAGATTGGTTTAAAAGCTTATTAGAAACATATACATTTGCACAAAGTCCAAGGGAGTGAAAAGTTGTAAGAGTTTCCTCATTCAGTTCAGCTTGCTGTTTGAGTCCTGATACATTTAGTAGGGCTCTGTCCTTTATTTTTCCTTCGTGTTCTCTCCCTGATTCAGTGGAAATTGTGAATGATCAGTCCATGAAAGAATGAGGCTCTTCTTTTCTTTTAAAGATCCATATTAAAGCATGGGAATATGTTAGAATGACGGTTCATGGAAAAATATCTACCTTTTATGTCTCGTAAAACTCACAATTATATGGTTCATGCAAACCAGTGTTTTCCTGATGTGCAGGTTGGAGACTATGTGTTTGCCAGAACTGGGACAGAGACAGGAAATGAACATTATGTGCCTGCCATTGTCATAGCAACACCAAAGAGGGTGGAAACGGGGGACAAACTCTACACAGTTCTGATGTTCAACAACAGGAAGGTAAGTAAGCCTAAAAGATGATACCGATTTGGCAATGGTATTACCATTGTTCTGTTTTTGATGAGACAGATGCAATTTTCTAGGCTAATGAGCTCACTGTTCCAATCCCTGTCTCCAGCTAAACAAAGTAAATCAGATTTCAGGACTCAGTGAAGAGCTCATATAATAAACAAGACCAAGAAATCTGTAGGATAATTTATTCTTAAATCATGCTCTGTTTTTTCCTCTATAATCCATTTGGTGGCTTTCACAAGTTCCATGCTGATAAAATGAGAAACATAGGGAGTTTTATCACAGTCAGTATAGTCTTCATTTCATTATGTTTGTTTGTAAGCCATTATAATTTTACTGCAATTTTCATAGCACATGTTAAGAACATGTACTTTGTACTTGAAACTTTTATCTTCGTCATTTAAAGGCTGATTACAGTCACATTAAAACAGTTGACTTTTTATACGTAAGTATCTTCATAGTTTCTCAGATTTAGATTTAAATTAGACAAATGTTGATTGTGTTGTTGCAGGAACACTGTGTAAGAAGTGGGCTTATTAAAATCAGCCAGAATAAGTATGCCTTTTCGTGTCAATACATAAGAATGCTGCAAATGGATTATATGACGTGAGTATGCTTGAACTGAAAGATGCAAAAAATATTTTAGATGAATTCTAAATGTTGCCCTATGGCTTGAACTATGCTGTCAGATTTCCATATGTAGTACCCTAGCTACAGTTGTGAACTGGCTTGCTGTACACATGCAACCAAGTGATTCGACCCACAAGCATATCAAACAGAAGAGCATTAACTGTCTTCATTTTATTATCTGGCAATTTATTGCCCTATTTTCATTTTGGTGACATTGGGGGCATGTGATAATTTTTGAAGCTTAGCCCCAGGAAGCTGTTAGAGGGTTGCTGGAAGGTAAGATGGAGTTTCTTTTAATTGTAGATCTTACTTTTCTTTTAAGACATCTGTTGAGATATAAAACTATGCATTAAATTGCAAATTGTTTCTAAGATACTGAATCTTCTACTGGGCTTAAATCTAGAGAATGATGGGGACACCGTGCAGGATGAATGAGCCCTTACTTAACTTCTGCAGAATTATGTACCTCAGGGGTAACATTTTTCTCATGTGAAGTGCATGCTGAACGTGCAGTGGTTCCAAGTGGTGATTACTTTTTCATCTTGTATTAAGTTATAGTTTAATCCATTTGAAATAACATTGAATTGTTAGTATTGACCTTCAGAGCACCAACAATCTCTGACAGCTAGTAACAGCAAATCTTAGGAAGTAGAATAAGGTCAGAACAATCATCTAGGGATATTACTCCAGAATACATTCCCAGACTCCAGAAGTTTGTGATTTAAGGATTTTCTGAAGCAGAATTGGAGTCTCCATATTAAACAGCCTTGATGGATTTTTTTCCACAAATTCATGAGGTTACTTTTTTGAACCCATGTAAACTTTTGACATCCATAGCCTCTTCCCAGAAGGTGTTGTACAGTTTCACATTTTGTGTGAGGAAACATATACTTTTGTTCTGAATCTTCCATCTGCCTTGACATCCTTTAGGGATTCTAGACTGAAGGGTTTCCTTTTCCATGTATGTCAATGTAGTATGTGCACCGCTGCCAAAGAATTGTATCTTCTCTGTCATGGGAGATTTCTTCCCAAGAGGTTGCATGAACAAGACAAATCCCACCTTTAAAGGCAAGTTCAGAAGTCCTTCATTTTTATTGAAATATTCTAATATTAAGATCAGTGTTAAAGATTACACCTAAAAATGATGGGCAAGGGCACCAGTTGTAGGCTGATATATGGATTCCCCGAGAATGATGCAACAAAAAAGCAAAGCTGATTCAAGCCCTGTTTCCCACACATTTTCTAGTAGTGATTCCAGCACAGTTTGAAACTCACTTTTCTGCCAGCTTGCAGCCACAACACATAAACAAATTAATACCCCCACTTTACTGATCAGAATTCCAAATCTGGAAATATATCAAGTATATCAATGCCTTCTTCGAGGCCAGATCAACTACATGTCAGCTTCTTTTCACCGAAAAGCAAACCTGAAGACCACAGTTTCCTACTTAATGCACACAACCAGTTGAAAAGAATCAAGTATGTAGCTGAGCTGTGTTCCAACCAAATCAGTGGAAGTTTCCCTTCCACTGAGTTGGATTATACTCTAAATGAGGTACCTTATTAAGAAAAGATGTGACTAAATGCATAAGCTGTAAAACTATCTTTCATTCTACATGCTTTCCTTCATGGCTGAGTGCTTTAATATCAAATTTAATATTCATTCTCCAAAGAGATGTTATTGGCAAGCTGACTTGCATTGTTATGCACAAATGATGAGAAAATTGAGTTATGGAATTCTTTGGAGAACTTACTGGAATGAATGTATTAAATTTTTGCAAGCAAGAAATAAATGTACTCGTTAGACCTACATTTTAGATTATGTGATATCAAATCTGGCAGCTCTCTGGGTAAAATAGTATGTGAAACTGCATATTCAAACCACATTTGTAAATTTCTATATACTGTTTCAATCTAGTAAACACTGATTTGTTTGTAAATGCACTGGCCAGTTTGTATAGTAGATGATTGAAATTAAATTAATGAAATCTAAATAAAATATTCCAAATAATATTGTTACCACAGCACAAAATAATGGACTCTCAGTTAAGGCATCCATTTTACCCCCTTTAAACCAACCTAAACCAGTTTTTAGCATGGCCTGGAATAGAGCATAAATTTTGTAATCATAATGATTGAGCATATAATGTCTTACAGTTGTTTTAAGGTCTGAAGTTTTCACTACTTCATTTCTGCTTTTTCTCACAGCTGTTGTGGATTTTAGAAACAAACCACCATATTTGAAATGACGATGTTTTTACTGAAAAATGTCTCTATCTTTGAGGATAGCACTATTTGGATTGTCCTCAAATTACTTCCATTAAAGGAACACAAGAAGTGCCTCCAAACAACATTTTCTCAGATGCTATTACTTACATCTGATTGCTAGTGTATTAAGCACTCCAAGGCCCAGATACGCAAAGGGATGCTGTGGAACTCAGAGCAGTAACACTTGAGCTTTTGGCAGCTCTGACAGTGGGATTTAGGTGCTAGTGCATGGATGTATACTGAATGTTGAGATTTATAGTACGGAGTGCAGTGAAATGTGTAAAGCAGCTAATAACAAATGATGAAGAGAGTTAAGCATCTGAAACTCAGACTTGATTGACTTAGATACCTACTTAAAGCCCTGAACTAGACATATTTGAGCTTTTGGGATTCCCAGGGTTCTCTGTTGGCATTGGATAAAGTACATAAATAGTGAATTTTAGCATATACGCAACATAGACCTAACCCCCAGGTACCCAGATGGAAAAGCATTGGCATGCCAATAAAAACCTTGATGCTCACTACTGATCCACAATATTCCAGTTTGCTGCCAGAATCACACCACCTTCTTTTGCACATTCCCAACTCCGTCATCTACTGCATTAAATTTCTCCCTGTCTTTTTCCACGTGATGTGTCATACCTGGTTCTGCTAAATTTTTAGTGTCTTTTCCAAGAATTAACGATAGAAGCCTGGTTACTATAGAGCTTTTGTAGTTGAGTCTTTTAAGTCTCCTATTTCTTGGATCTACCACTTTACAGTAAATTACTTTGCAATATTTGAGTAGGCAGTCCCTGACAATGTGCTTACTAATTCAGAATGTTTGTCTTTTGCTTGTAACATTCTCAGCTAGGCTTTGAGTTCTCTCTAAAGCCACATACTTGTAAAGAGAAAACTCTTTCCTTTCTTGCTGCTTAACATGTCACTTTATTATCATATAGACATACATAATATCCTCTTCTGGGCATTGACTATGTTAACTCAGTGGCTGCATCACAAAAAGCTGGTACTGGCCATGGTTTTACTTTATATTTGTTTCTTCATGTAACTGCCATGCCATTTTGAATGACTGTTTTCCTTTTATGCCAAGGTGTACATTCAAAGCCATTATACAACTTTATTTCATTAGTTACATGTTAATCAGTTACTAATATTAGCAATGCTATGGCAGTGCTCCAGCCCAGACTGAGAGAGTTTCCATTAGACCCCCTACCTTTTAGAGGGCATGGAAGTGTGCTCCCCACTGAAACATTATTTATTATATTCTAAAATAGATTCCTACCTCCCATGTCACACTTATCAGAGGGGAATAGTGCAGCATATTGTTCGTGGGTGCATACAGTTCTAATGAGAATGCTGACTTTGTTGATAGAAACAAAGTAGAAGCATCATTTAATCAGAAAGGAAACAAAAAGTTTGCATGTAATATGATTTTAGAAACTCTTTTTGAGTTTTTGAGAAACTCTTTGTATGCTGAATCTTGTAGAAGTAAAGGAAAAAAGTAAAAGGGATAGCCCATGCTTCCCTGTTGACAGGGAGTCCCTGGTGCACATAGATGTGTTACAATAGCTCGTCAGCTCTAGGTTCTTTGGGATTGTCTTTTGATGTTCATGTGGTGTGTACTAGGTGTCATGCTTAATCCACTAATCTTTAGAAGTACTAATATAGCTCTCATCATTTTAATATCAGATGCTAGCATATGTTTGGGGTGGTTTCCTGCCATCACAGTGGAAAGAAAGAATTATGGCAGAACAGGCACTCTGCAAATGTAACTAATGAATTCCATATGCAAAGTAAAACACTGTGTGCTCTGGGGCCACAAAAGACAATTACTGCCCAAATTCATTTTTGAGTTGTAAGAGGTAGAAAGAATTAGGGGCCAGAGCCCTGTTTTAGGCTAATCTTTACTGATTTTATAAATAAAAGGGCAACTAAATTGTAAGATATTTATAGCCCTGTCAAATGGTCAGAAGTGTGATAAGCCCTTCTCTTTTCAGTACTGTGAGATGTGGAAAAAGGTGAAATCTATGTCATGTAAAAAATAATTTTAAATAGCTCGTTATGTGCGCTTATAGCTTAGTGTGTTTCCTTTCTAATTTTCTAGCCTGGACAGAGAGACCACAAAGCCCTATTCTCACTCATCTGTAGAAGATGAAGGAGGAGAAGAAGCAAAGAAAAGTATTGTGAAAGAAGATAGGGGAAAAAAGAAAAAGAAGAGACCAATAGATGAAAGACATCCCAGGGACAGGATGTCCAACTGTGATGATCTTTTGTTTGTCTCCAGAAGGGAAGTGAAACAGAGAGGAAGAAATTCACTGCCTAGCAGTGGAGAAGAATTTGGAGGTAAAGAAGTAGCTCTGGAAAATTATAAATATTAGGCATTAAACAGATCTGATGGGCCTTCAGTTATCCCCACACAAGGAACCAGGTTTCTGCATTTCTAGGTGTTAGACCAGCTTGCTTTCCCATTTCCTATGTGATGAGGTTCTTTCACCTCCTTTGGAAGCTATTCTTCACACTGATCATTGTCAGTATGTGTTTCCACAACAAAGGAAGAACTGAATAATGCATGTTCCGGCATAGCTACCTCAATTTCCCTAACATTTGTAGTAGCAGTGATGATGCAGTAACACCAACGTTCACCAACCTTAGCACCTGCTAGCAAGCAGAGTATATATTCCAGTCCCTCTAGTGTTACTTGTTAGATTAGAGGTATGTCTCTATTGCAGGCATTAAGTTATTGCATATGGAACTCAATGCTTCGGAGGTTAAATTGCTTTTAGTGTCTGAGCTCGGTCAGTTAAAGCTGACATCAGTATCTATACTTGCTGTCGCTCTGCAGTAGAGACCTGAGCTAGTGTAGCTGTGCCATTATGTGCCACAGTCTGCTCGTCATTTTAAAGATCCTACTGTCAGTGGAAAGATAAGAGGATTTTTATCCATACCTGCTAGTTGTACCTACTATTTTGAACATGTTCTCGACATCCTCATTAATTATTTGCTTCCAGAAGTAGTGGATTATAGATTCACTCAATCATCATTTTGTATATCAACTTGATTTGGTGCCTCTGAACCTTCCTTCTGTGTTCTCACTCATCTTTTAAAGATTGTCTGCAAATTCCATTTACATTGCTTATAATGGTTATTATGATGATCAGAATTATATGAAAACAGAGGTGCTGGGCTTGTCCCGTAGCTGTGTGAGAGTCCATGGCTTCCACAGGTAGGGCTACTTCACTGGTAATGCTCAGTTATCCCAGACTCCTCCCTCTTGGGCATCTTGAGATGCAGATGCTGAGTAAATGTGAATTAATGCTAATGTGATCAGCAAGTCCTGTTACTGATTCCATGCAGGTTTAAGGAAAGATTAAACTGGAGTAGTGGCTATCTATGCACTTGAATCCTGCCTTGACGTACCAAGCAATCTCATAGTACTCTATCAAGACTCTAAGCAGACTTTGAGGTGGTTTGCAGGTTGAACATGCTAAAGAAGGTACCCTGTCCTCTTATGACAGTGTGGACATTGGACATGGCTTTTTTTTGCTTAAGTACATTTTTGTTTACATATCCTTCTGTGTTTTATCAGAAAGGGGAAAGTCAGAGAGCTGATGAAGATGTTAAATAAGACTATGTAGTCATCCTCACAGGGTTTCATCAGCTATCTCTTTATCCAGTTTCTGTATGTGATTGTGTATTTGTCCTCTTTGGGTGTAGATTTGTCCCATTTTCAAACTGTACTAATTATTGCATAGCATTTTGTGTATATAATTTTTTAAATTATATCAAATGTATTACTTGACCCCTGACATACATCTATTTGAACTGGATTTCAATTCAAAGAGTGAAGGGAACAAAAAAACCAAATTTGCCTGGCATTGTTTTTTCCTTCTGCCCAAGTTTTGGGTCTAGTATGAACTGTCAGTTTACACTTACTGTTTGGCAGTCCAATATATGCTGAGCACCAGATCTGTGAAATTCGCCTACACAGGTTAACACTTACCCTCAGAAGTAGTCATATTTAATTATATTGACATGATTAAGTATTGAATAACATAGGTGAAGTGTTGGAAAGCTCTATTGTCCTAATGAATAGCTCAGTTAGTCTCTGTGAACCAGATATTAAAAATATCAGGTATCTAATAGTACATTTTCCCTTCACGGAGTTTTCATTATGTTCAAACAAGGCTGGATATATTTAGGCTGGAGCCTAAATTGCCAAAGTATGTATGAGCTGCAACACCCTGTTTTCATCTTCAGACACCTACATAACCCTGAAATCTTAGTTATTGCCCTTCGTACACTAGACATGCCAATGTTCATCAGAGTGACCCCTTATCTGATTTTCCTACTAATTGTTTTCCTCAATGTTTACCTCATTATTTCTTGATTGTTTATAACAATGGCAGATTTTTTAAAAAATAGTCAGCATCTCAGATAAATGTTTTGAATACCTATAAATACCATAAATAGTTAAAGCTAATAACTTTGGTACCTAAATACCTTTTACAGTAACTAAGTTATACTTAATTTTTCAAGATTTCTAAAAGCAGCCTGTTAAACTGGGATCTGGTTTATCTGAAAGATGCATAGTCCTGCCACATAGCCTTTTCCTTGTAATATCAAATACCTGAATAATTTGGATATCTTTTAACTTTCAAAAAAGCTCAATAGCCCTGATCTGTTTGCCTGAAGTAAAGGCTTTTTCTTCATATTTATACGCAATGGTTTTCCCTATGTGTGTAGGTGTATAATGTGTCAAAAGCAGTTAATGCCATCAGCAATTCCTACATTATCATTCCAGAGGTTTGTGTTGTCACTTCTTATGAACTCTCCAGATACATACATATTTCTTTAATAATCTGGGCTGTGTTTTGTAACTATTCCATGTGTTAATCAACACTTCCTACGGTTCTGCTGACTTCGTTTGTATGTTCGTCTGTTATATGAGGAAGTAAGTTCTCCTGAACTTGAAGGAGCATTGCCCAGTATAGAGACAGATTTTTGTGCTCTCCAAGATAATGATTCAGCTGCATGGCACTTATTTAGGTGGTTGAAGAAGCCTTGTGTTTCCATGAAGCCTTATATTTCCACAGAGCTGTGGGTCCTCTGAATTAATGCAGAATTTTGGAATGGAATGTATGTGGTTTGATTTGGGCTCAGCTAAAATATCCCTGATTATGAGGAAGAGTCAACAACACATTTTTGTTGCTCCCAGTCAGGGAAAAAAACAGAAGTGAATAAAGGTTAAGTAATCATGTTAGATATTTAGTGTATATTAGCTTCATTACTGTGGCAATGTGTAAATTTGTCTTATTTATTCCAGAACTATTACATTTAACACATTATTATTTTAATGTGTATGCTTGCTGCTCTTATTGTGTTACTGTCCTGGTTTCAGCTGGTGCAGTGCTGTGGTTTGGATTTGGTGTGAGAACAATGCTGATAGCACATGGATGGTTTTAGTTGTTGCTGGGTGATGTTTATACCAAGTCAAGGACTTTTTGGTTTCTTGGGCCCTGCCAGTGAGTGCTAGAGGGGCACAGGAGAATGGGAGTGGACACAGCCAGGACAGGTGACCTGAACTAGCCAAAGGGATATTCCATACCATATGATGTCATGCTGAGTATATAGGCTGGGGGAACAAGGAGGAAGGGGGGACATTTAGAGTGATGGCATTTGTCTTCTCAAGTCACCATTACGCATGATGAAGCCCGACATTCCTAGAGATGGCTGAACACCTGCCTGCCCATGGGAAGTGGTGAATGAATTCCTTGTTTTACCTGGCTTGTGTGTATGGCTTTTGCTTTACCTATTAAACTGTCTTTATCTCAACCCACCTGCTTATATGTAAGCCCAACTCAAGCAGCTGCGTGGGACTGTCACCAGCTGAGGTTAAACCACGACAGGATGCTCTGTGTGTTTATAAGAGAGTGAATGAGGTCCTGGCAAATTCCTGCTGACATTAGTGGGCTAATTCTTTGTCTAGGTAACTCGAATAATACTATTTGATTGAACAAGATCACAAGTACACAAAGATCTGTCATTGGTTATTGCAATAATTGTTTTTATAGATACTTTAAAGAACATGTATTTGTTTCTACATAAAAATTCCTCTCCCTGTTTTTCTAGTCTTCTCTCTGTTTCATAGTGCCTAAAATCAATGTTCATTTCACACAATTTCCTTGTTGATTTTCACCAAAATGGTGATCCAGTAAGAAACTAAACAATTCAGAGTGAAGTACAGGTATGATACACAGTAATAGACTTCATTGCCTGATGCATTCACAAATCATAGCTAAAAGAGCCCAAATCCCCTTTTTAATTGTGACTTGAATCAATCGCACTGATAATTAGTGTAACTGCCAATATGGGGCAGTTGGAAGACCTTTGGAAATTATCGTTTTCTATCCTTTTCTGTGGCAAATCTGGTTCCTCTGAATGGGGTTCAAGAGTGTAACAGCTGTGGCACCTGGCTGTCTAGTGGATTGGCTGGGTTCCCACAGTAGGATTCTACATTTTTAGCACCCATTTGTTTTCCAGTCTCATTTCCCAGATAGTTCATTCAGCATTTGGAGAAGGCTGTCTTAATAAAGCAGTGTTCCCATCTGTTGGTCATGGCTTGTTTAATAAGCAGTTGATGTCAATTCAGCTATGCTTGCATCTGTCCCTTACTGCAGCTGGGTGTTGTTAAGGGCTCCCCAACAGCCTGCAGATTTAGATTTTGGTTTTCTGTTGATACCATGTTGCAACTTGGCCCAAACGACTCTCTCTTCTGGCAGGGTTGCTCACTCATCCAAAGAGGCAAGCGTGTTAAACTTTCCATCTCTTCCCTCGTAAAGAGTGAAACATGGAGACGTGCAAGGGAAGACAACGCAGTTCTGTTGGTGCAGAAGGCATGTGTTGGGGTATCTGAGGGCGGGATGGAAGGGCAATTTTCTCCAGATTCTAAAAGCAAGACCAGAATGGTTTCTTTCAACACCTTGGGAAGGTATATAGAAGGCACATACACTAGGTAAAGAAAATAAACAGTTTGTGAATTGTGTGTGATGGTGAACACTGATTTAGCAGTGCAGCTTTCATTTTATCCAAGGCAGCTGCCTGGCCACAATACCTTTCAGTATTTTAGTCCGGCAGTGGTTTTGTACTGCAGACAGATACAGTCAATAAATTTCTTGACCCTCACACAGAGGAACTCCAGATTCCTGTCTCTTAGGGTGCCCAAGAAGAATCACAATATTCCTTTTGTGTATCTAAGTGCTGACATTGTGCATTTGTAAGACAATTTTCAAAGGCATGCTTTTGATTTTTAAACCCTCAGCTTCCGAGTTTTCAGTGGTAGCTATGGATGATTTGCATTCCTAAAACTAATCATACTGAATTATTTTACTCTCTATGTACTCAGTCTGTGCTGTTGCTTCCCCACCTTGCATATCATATCTTTAGTCTTTGGATGCCTCCCACAGTTTAGTTTTCTACTACACAAGTGTTTCTTATACAATCATTGAAAACCAAAAAATCCCCCCCCCTAAAGAAATATGTGAAGCAAAATAGAGTATACAACTTTACTTTGTTTCTTCCTATTTTATTCTCTTTCATTTTCCCTCCAGCTTCCAGTTTATTGCCATTCATTCATTATGATTGTCATCATTTTGTGCCAGGAGGGTGCCTAGTAGTGGGTGCTCTCATTTGATATGTTTGTAAAAAGTGACTTTTCAGTGGCACAGTATTGTTAATAGCAAACCAGAGGAGGTAAGCATGGTTGTACTGGGTCAGGCAAAGGTCCGTGTAGCCTGGAACCTGTCCCCAGCAGTGTCTGGAAGATGATTCCTGAAGAAAAATAAGAACAAAGGATGCATTTTGAATAACAAGAGCTGCAAGCTTAGTAAATGAGAATACCTAAAAAGGAGACTGGTTTGAACTTGTGAGGATGAAAGCAAAAAGGAAAGCAGCGAAAAGCCTCTTTACACAAGACTATCGCTCTGTTACCATAGTCATGGAGTCATTTGTTCCATCATAAATTTCAGGGGGTGTGTTTGGGAGGGTGTTGAACTGTTATATCCAAGCTCATGGTGGGTCAATATTTTCTCTCGCTAAAGAGTACCTGTTCTCTCCTAGCATCTTCATTCTCCATGTCATCATCCTGGCATTTATCAAGGAGTCAAACTCTGCAGTCGCCAAACACTTCAACTCCCAGCCCACCAAAGCATCCCTGTTGCTTGCACAGTCCTGCTGTAGAAGATTCTCCAGAGCCTGGTAAAAGAAACGTTACCAGAATTACTAGAGTCAACATGGAGCAGCAGGAATTGACAAGACAACCTCAGCACCACTGCGCAGAGCAAAGGAAGCCGCATTAAGGGTGCACCGTGAAAGAGCTTATGAGGAATGCATGAGGCTGCGTATCAGAAAGATTCTTAACACCTGTAACTGTGAATTTTCATTCCTTGAATCAAAAATAAACTGACTAGTTAATGCTAATTTATTTATGATTTTGCAGACTTACTTTGGAGGTGTGAAAGAGTGTCGGAGGTTCAGCTTTGCACTGGAAAGTATCAATATGAGAAGAGAATGGAAAATTTTATTTGTCAGAGTGTCTTTTTTGCAGTAGACCTATTTGATTTAACTGTGGGTCTTTCTTATGAAATACCTTTTTCTAAAAGTCCTTTTTCACAGCCTCAGTCTGTAAGGCAACTGGGAAGACCTGGTGCAGGGAGCTTACCCAGTTTTCCACTGGTTCTGACTTCTATATGGATTTATCCTAAAGCTTTTCCACTGATGGGGACTGTCCCATGAGAACACAGATGAGGCACTTTGCCCCCAAAGACTAACCTCTTGGTAACACAAACTGAGACCAAGGGCTGAATTCCTCTCTGTGACATTTGATATAAAGCCAGTGCTACCCTGAAGGAAGAGGAATTGCTTCTATTTTATGGCATTATAAGTGAAAGCAGGAATTGCACCTAGACACATTTAGGAACATCTCTGCTCTTAGCTCCCAAATAATGGATAGGTGACTGAACCCAGTTTAAAAAAAAACCAAAACACATCCAAATAAAGATTCATTTTCTCTATCTAACAAATGTAATGTGATGTTCACTGTTCAAGACATGACATTTGAAGTGGCACATAATCAGGGGGATGTCATGTGTTTAGCACCGAAGATGCTCACCTCAACCGACGTATGACTTGTGGATGCGGTGGCACAGTTGTATGGTTGCCTAGGGCTCTCTGTTAAGAAGCTGAAGACTAATTCTTAATATTTTTGGCATATCAAGGTGAATGAATAGACATGAAAGACTCTTGTGAGCTTAATTGTGGGTACCTATGCAATCTCCAGGCAGATGTAGGTATTCATCTTTACATTTGAAGTAAAGTGGAGTTGAAAAGATACACTTTTAACCAAATAAAAACAGAAGATGACCTATTAAAGTATACATGTGTATATATTGTAACCCAGTGGTATATTTATATTTGGGGAGTTCCAGCTTTTATGGTAGCCAATTTAATCACAGACCTTTTTTCTGTTCTAGATACATGACACATTTATAACTCGGTCTGACTGCTAGGATATTCTTGTACTTTGATGTAGCAGTAATACCTCAATTCTTTTTTTTTTTTCCTTTATTATCTCCTCTACACTTTGATTCTTCTCTTTTTAGATGTCTTTCTCAGGTAAGGATATTCTGAGATTAATATTACAGTATTATTACATTCCACATATCTTTCTGAATGAATTAGCAAATATTAAAGATTGCTGCATGATTAAACAAAGGGTGATAGAGACAATTTCACCTTACAAGACGGTGTCTGGCTGTCCTGGTTCTCCTGGAGTGTGATGTTGTTACTGCAGATTTCAAATGGCAGTGACGGGTGCTGTGCTAGCTGTACCCAGTGACTCTAGGGTCCTGGCAGAACCGTGATTCGGTGAGGCAAGGACATCTCTGCAGCTGAGCATAGATTTTCTGCATGTTGTTAGAGAGGCTTTTGCATAGAAATGTGGGGAAATAATGTCCATCAGTGGGACAGAAATACAGAAGATGTTTCCTCTGCTCAAGAAAGGTTGTTCTAAGCTGGGGTTGTTCGGAGCCCAGGCTTTTTAACATATGGCTTCTCTTACGGTTTTTCTGTGTGTTTGTGTTGGTTTAGAATAATAGTGAGGAAGCGCCTTCTTTGAGTGAGTGATCTCCATTTCATGCAGCTCACTTCTTTGGAGCACTAAGTATGTCACTTTAGCACAATGTAACCATGGTACCTGGGGAGAACCTTGACGTTTTGGCCCTGAAAGAAGCAGAGCAATGAACAGATGTCCCAAACACCATTAAATGCTCAGCTCCCACCAAAGGTCTCTCTGTATTGTTAGTGCTTTGCTCTAGCGAGGTAAATTCCCAGTACAATGGAGTGGGTCAAATATTCTGTTTTAATTTTACATATGCAGGAAAGTCACATTTGGTTTATGGCAAAGCTGGTAGAGACTGCCTTGAGGCCAGGGTGGAGACAACACCTGGAGCTGCGTGTGGTACTTCTTACCAGATCTCAAGAAGCCGCCCACAGAAGGAGAAAGTGACACACTGTTTTCGGATGAATGGGTGTCCCCTGCAGTAGGAGAACTACAAAGTACCATACATAACACCCTGCTTCTCTTGGTCTTGATTTACCAGCTGTGCTTCTATGTACAAACACCCTGGAAATCTCAAGCCCCACTCCGTCTTTGCTTCACATTTATAACAGCCATTAATACAAAATGAGAATAGCCTGACACTGTCATTTGGGAGAGAGTATAAAAAGATATATTTCTACAGTCATTGGAGGCAAACGGAGTATGTAATTTATATATTTATGAGGATATATTTCAGATATCTCTCGGGCACTTTCTTTAGGCATATTACAAGTGCCTACTCTAGGCGGCTGGTTCAGGTGTACGCTTAACCAGGAAAATCCTATACACTCACTGTGCAGGTAAATATTTCCCAGGAGAACACTGAGCAATAGTTTTCAGGAAAATTTTGAAGTTTTGATACTGAGTTCTGTCTCATGTGGAGTTAAAAAAAAAAAAAAAAAAAAAAGCATATAGCTATTTTAATTTAGTAAAGGAGAATTATGAAGTTTGTACAGCCAGAATGACCTTGCAGCCAGGAGACTTCAGTAGGATGTGAGAGAGAGTGTTGAAATTTCTGCCTAGCCTGATTCAGGGAAAACTCAAACCTGAGGAAACCTGTAATTCTGAAATGGTGTATCCTGGAAGTTGCAGTCTGGATAGTTACTTTCTGCTCTGCAGGTCAGGCTCCTTCCTTACTCCATGATGTCCAGTCATTTTCTGTTGGAGAATGGAGCTGGCACACACACAGTCCCTGGTTACAGGGAGTCACTGGGGATCTGTTCTACCCAGAGGAAAAATTGGAAGTGACATCACTACCACAGCATCCATGAAATTTCAGAACAGGATAGCTGGAAAGAAATATTTCTACTGTGGATATGGACACTTCAGTTTTCTGGAGGAAATGGCACTGCCAGTGGATGGAAAAGCCCTATACATTTTGGTAGACAAAATATCTAAAGGAAAAGTTTGTTGAACTGAAAAATCTGTTTTACCTCCAGGAATGGCTTTCAATCACATGGACTTTGGAATCTACCTGTTTGCATTTTTAGCAGAAGATGCATTTCAGTTAGACTAATTCAGCACTGACATGATTATCCTACTGATGTCTCTTGTGATTACCGTGTGAGGCTGAACATGTGCAAATCCAATGACATGGAGTGTGAGCCAATTTCACATGTACATTCTGTAAAGTATGTGCAGATGGATTGTATGCCACCCCACAGTGGCAAAGACTGGGATCCCCTTGAAAAAATGGCTGAAGAAAGCTTACCTTAGTATTTCATGGGGTGCAAGACAAATTTGTGAGAAAAACAAATAGGAATGTTAACCAAGCGCAGGATCAAAACCAGCAGCTCTGAATGGTGAGTTCCTCTGCACAGAGTGTGATCATCAATCACTGTTGTTTTTTAGACAAGCTACATTTAAAAACTGGCTTATTATAGAAATATGGATGGTGATGGATGAGTTCCCTTTTCACTTGTTATTAAGGACCCATTTCACTGTTCCTTTCTGGGTGTGCAGTCTGACCTCAAGAAGCACATGTCTTGGGACAGCATTTATTAATCTTCCCTACTGTGGCCTACAAGACTTTTTTCCTGCCTGAATTTGGTTAAGTGTTTTGTTACATTGCTTTCTATTAAGCCTGGGAATTGTCAGGATGGTTTTCGTTCGAACATTCCTATTGGTCCGTCTGCACAAGGTGAGCTCTGCCGTGAGTTCCACACCGTGGTGCAGATGTACAGGAGGTCTTATTTTCATATGCTTGCTTCTTTCCACTGATCTGTTTTAAAGATGCAAGTAGTATTATGGTGGTCTGTCAACAAGATGAATTTTCCAATTAGATTTGCCAGATGGCCGAGCTTGACCAGGACAGCCTAATTTCAGGTTCTGTCAACAGAGCATAACCAGATCACTGAAAATCCAGGTTGCTGGTTCCTCACACTGCCTCATACCTAGTTGGCAGTGGTAGGGTTTGGGTTGCCTGTCTGGCTTTGGGACTGACCAGGATTCTATGCTCAGAATTCTTCTTTGTGATTCTTTTCCAACTACTACAATGGTACTTTTCCTGTTCACTGCCCTCCACCCCCTCACTTATATTTTTTTTTTTAAAGAAAATTAGTCCACAAAACAAAAAATGAAAAAAAAAATCATATTCACCCCTGCCTGTATTTGTCATTCTGGATCAAACTCTAGACCCTGGGGTTGGGACTCAGCCCCTGGCATTCAGCATCACATGCATTCATTTGTGATGCACAAGAAGTTAAAAAAGAAATACTTCAGACTGGACTGCTCAGTTGAGCAAGAGAAAGATATAGAAAGAGAAATCCTCCCAGTTTAGCTGTCATATTGGTACTGTGGCCATGAAATTCCCGAAGTCCAAGGCAAGTAAGAATATAAGGGGGAGAGTAAGGCTTTTATGAGACCAGCTGGTAGAACTGAAGGAAGTGGAAAAGTGTTTGTGACTGAATTCCTTTAGAAAGTCATCAGTAACTTCCTACTCAGTTGTGAAACCATGAAATCAGACCAATGTCCTGTCTTCCAAGAAAAAGGGCAGCTTCATGGAAGTTTGTATAGCAGACTGACTCAATCTGCACAGGTATGCAAAGGACCTTGTCCTCCACGGCTATTTCCTTTCATGCCTAGTGAGAGCACTGCTAGCTTGTACTGCTGCGTAAGTACAGCTGAGCTCCAAAGGGCTCATCCTTTGATAAACGACACCGTAAGAGATCACATAGCTGCTGTTCACCACATATCCACACTGCTGCAAGCAGATCTGGGGCCACCTGCAACCACCTCCTGTTGATAAAACGAGAATGTTAGTATCAAACCTGTGATTTTCCCCCAGCTGTGAGGCTCTTGTCCTGGGAGGAGGGGTTGCTCAGCAGAAAAGGGTGCAGGCTTACACTGACTGCTCTTGAAAACTGAGCAGTTAGCGATGCCAGTTCTCCCCACACTGGCACTGGAGCCAGACCAACAGCACTAAGCAAGTGCTGTCCCTCATCAAGGCATGAGCTGGGGTTTGCTGGTGAAGCCTCGCTGCTTCTGGAGAGACACACCTCAAACCGGCTCAGTAGTACCCAGGTCCAATTTAATAGAAAACGTGCTGAAGGGCAAAACTGTGTGAGGGTTGATTTCAGCACGTCGTAAGCTCGGTCTTCTAATTACAGGGCTTTAAGAAAAGGTTAGAAGCAAACAAATACAAACACCTCTGTGGCCTAAACTGAACACCAGCTCTTTTTGTCCAGTTCTTCCACTCCAACCAGCTCTTAAGGCTGGGGCTGCAGCACTGACAGTGCCATCCCTTCCTACGAAAGCTGCCCCACCTCTCAGTCCTTAGCAGGTTTAGAAGAGGTAATCGTCCATCCCCATCGGCATTCCCTGCTCCAGACAGCTTTCTCCACGGGTAACTCAGCATTGCAGCATCTGTGCAGCTGCCCCTCCACCTCCTTGCTTCCCACATGATCTTTACCTGCCTGAGGCTTTTATGGAAAGGATGTCAGGAAATTCAGGACGCAGGCTGTGACATGTAGTCACAGCTACCTGCATGCACTGGTCTTCAGCCCAGTTTTGTGACTGTAAGCTGACTTTTCTCGATGTCAGACAGTGATGAGGACACTGGAGATCCCTACACACCTTGTCTTTGGTTTATGTTGTGTGTCTCCAGCAGAGAGGAAAGAAGGTCAAAGACAGGGGGAGATTTAGGACGGGAAATTACATAGTTTTCAGGGAAGCTAATGAGGCAGGGATCTTTTAGAACTTTTCCTCAGACTGTTAATGTCTTTTTGCTCTGGAAATAGCCTTTCATCTAAACAGAAATGGTTATGCACAGGTGTACAAGGTTTTCCAGGCAATCATTGTATGGTTCAGCAGAAAAAGAAGTATGGTGGTGTATTACAGGGCCTCATTTGCCAAGGTGGTCTTTTCTTCTTCCTAGAGCTTGCCTTTGATCTCATTGATATATTTATTCCCCAGCATCTGAGCGGTTCTTCTGTGACGTTGTTTTGGGACTACTGTCCTCAGTTTCAATAGTTTTAAAAAATAATTACTGTCATTGCATTTCACAGGAGTGGCTAAGGCAGGATTAGATGAAAGCCTTTTGATTTTAAGACTACGGCTAATTCCAAAACCTTTAGTTCCCCTGAGGTAAGCTGTGAGTTTCAGGCTCAGCTGAGCTCTAAAACTCAGGGCTAACCTGAACAGTCTGGCAGATCTTCCCTGGTTTTGCTGTAAAGATACAGAACGGAACAGACTTATTCAAACCCGCACCACGCTTTGTTCCCAGGAGCTCACAAGCTCCAGCTAAGCTCTCCCTAATCCTGAAATGTATTTTGAGTTCACAGCATGGCAAATATAGTTCACATATAGGTTAACATTTTTTTGCCTCTCCTACTTATCCTTTTTAACTTTTCCAGGCAGATTTTTGCAAACAGCTTTGTCAGTACCCTAAATCAACTAGAAGCCACACGAAGGTGGCTACTCCAGCACTAAGCCTGCATTGGATTAAGATCCACCCTGCACTACTAGAGCTACACAGCTGCTAGTAGGCTCAGAGGAAAAGCAGATGTTGGTTGCTTGTGCTTGAAAGCAAAATCCGGGTCAGCAGTAAGTAAGGAATACTTGTGGCTGCTGACTTTTCAAGCTCAGCGTTCTCCTCGGATTAAATCACTAGCATTACATCCTCCTTGGATTGTCCTGGTAGCATCGACTTGAAGCTGCAGCTGGTGCTGTACGTGGTGCAACAGTGCTGCTACCCTGCCTGTGCTCCAGGTACTGTGCTGGCTGGAGCTACTCATTGCAGGGTCTAACTCTGCAGTATGGGGACCTTTGGTCTTTGGGGCATTAGCCTCCCTGCTTACTGTGATGAAGTGGGCATGTGTTTGCTAGGAACATGAAGGGAGATTTCTGAGGGGAGATAGTCTCCTTACATACCAGCAATTTGTAGAATTACCATCTCCCCATGATCTTTCTGATACAACATACTGGGAATCTACTTACTTTTCGTGGCTAAAACAGAAACCCAAACTTTCTACCAAGAAATGTGTGTGGGGAGTGAATTCAGGCAATGTGGTGAATACAGATGGGGAATATATTTGAAAATGTTTTGTTTTCTTTCTACTGTTCTTCACGTTTTTCACCTTCTCTGCTTGTCTGCAGAGCCTGGCTTTGTCCTGAAAGTCTTTTCAATACTGCATTGATTTGCCACCTACAGATGCTGCCTGTTTATTCTTTCCTGTTGTTTTCATTGATCTAGCATGAAAGTCACCTTGCACTGAAAGAGCTTTGCCCTTTCTAGGCATGCAAAGTATTAAAAAATATAAATATAAAGATAAGCAT
This sequence comes from Falco naumanni, assembly GCF_017639655.2. Lineage (NCBI taxonomy): Eukaryota > Metazoa > Chordata > Aves > Falconiformes > Falconidae > Falco > Falco naumanni. The sequence continues at coordinate 71,844,213 of NC_054055.1, forward strand.
ACAAATTAAAGGGGCTAGACAAACTTTTGTAGGGATTGCTGTTATGGGAGGTCAAGGATACTGAATCTGAGTTGTCGGTAACAAGGCAAGATACCATTGGCTTGAATAGATCACTCATAGAATGGTGGCAGACTAGACACCAAGGCAGTGTGTGTTATAAGTTTCAGTATTTATTTTGGTATCCATTTTTTCCTGAGCAGAAGCATATTTGGGCACTTACTGACCAGTTTTTCATTCACATCAAGACGGGTGCCATGGGGTCAGTATGTAATTTGCCTGTGGATAAACTGTAAGTGGTATATCACTGGAGAAAAAATCTTTCACAAGAAAGTTCCTGCGAAGGTTTACCATCAACTTTTCTTCTATGCAGCTGCTTTGCAGACAAAGGAAACTCAGGCTCTTCCTTGCCAAACAAGAGGCAACACTTCAACTTTAACAGCTTGGTGTTGAGTGCTTAAATAGGTTTTTGGCACATTAATTTAAAAATGTGTTTTAAGACAATTACATTGTGAGTATCCCTGCAGTGCTGGCAGCTGAGTGTTGGTCTGTTTGTTCTCTTAATTAAATATATGGCTAAATGCATTTAGCCGCACTAGTGTTGGCTGGGACAAGTGGTGCTGGGATTGCCAGTCCTGTGCAGCTCTGAATTCCTTGTGGTCAAAAAGCAGCTACGGGCTGTCATTGTGTGCTTTCATCCCCAGCACAAAATCTACACATAGATTTCCTTCATGTGCTCCTTGACAAAGTTAATTTTCTTTGCCTCTTCTTTCTCAGTTTTGTACTGTGGAATCTTTAGCTTAATTCTGACTGTAAGAGGAGCAGGAGATTGTACATTTTGCTGCCACAGAGAAATGGGTTACACTCACGGGAAAAGCTTAAGAGGAAGTGCTCTTTAAATGGCACAAAAGAGCAAAGCCCCATCCTTTTCCATAGTTGGTGGGCATTTGGGGCATCCTTTCTTCTGTAAATGTGTGACACTGTGCAGGGTGGAATCTGGTCCAACAAAAGGAACTTTCCTGGTGACTAACTAGTAACTCATGGTCTATTTTTCTCCCTTTTCCAAGCCTACCCACCCCGTATGGCTTAAAGAGATCAATGCATTCAAATGACCAGTCTGAGCATTTTTAACCATAATGTGCACAATTTGACTGTAAAAGCTTTGAAGTTCACAACATACCAAAGCACTGAACGCAATATTCCTCACCTCCCACCATCAACTGCATCTCTCACCACAAATTTCTTTCCTGTGTATGTATGACCTTGTGCATATGTGGTTTATATGTGCTCTGGCAAACACTTTTTAACTTCAAATAAGTCAGGGAGAAGCTGAGAGGTCAGGCCCTCTCCTTCACAGAAACTGGCAAAGACAGATCTGAGAATACGTACGCAGTAACTCCAGTGGAGTAGGTAATAAAAAAGAAAGTAATTTTCTTTTATTGTGCACTGAATCTACATGCACATCTACTGCTGTTCTGCCTTTTTTTTATTGAATTACTTCTGCAAGGGCTTGGGTCTTCTTACCAGCTATGTAATACTGAACTCAATGGCACTGCAGTTTGGACCTTTCCAGCAGTAGCCCCAGAGAGCTTTAAGGGATTGTTGTTACAGGCGCTCTAGACACCAATTCATCAGTTAATTCCCATAATATTCACCTGGAACTTTCTATAACACTTTTAAAATGAGTCTCATTTGTGACATAAATGGGGTTTTATGAACTTAAATGTCCAAAAGAAAGTAACCAAATCAGTTGTAAGACCAACACTTGACAATTTTCACCTGAGAGTTGAAATCTAAATGCAAGCACTTGGTGAGGAGTACATGTGTGTCCAGGATACAAATTTGGCATTTGAGTTAAGCAGGATGAAAACCCAGTGATTTGGGATGTAGATGTGATGCTCATGAATACTGTAGCTACAAATACACTTTCTGAGGAGTCTAAACAAATTAAGGAACTTTAAAAATATCTCTTTTTTTTTTTTAGTCTTCAAACACACAGAATTGAAACAAACAGAACAAAGTCCAGCTGCCTAAACTCATCTGCCCAGTGCTATCTGAGGTGCCTGACAGTCTCCAATACATCTGGTTCAGGCTGGCATATATGACAAGACTTACAGAAGACTTGTTTGCTCTGGCTGCTAGATGCTGGATGAGATAATCCACAGCACCTAAAATAGCCCTGAGCCCCGCCAGTGAAGTCTTTCCCTCTGGTGAACACAGCAGGGGAGGCTTAGGTTCGTCCATTTATATCTGTTACTATTTATATCTGCTTGATTTTGTGAAGAGTGGAGGAAATCATTTTGCCCTTAGAAAGCTTTAGAAAACAAAGGCACACCTACTGATACTGATACTGATGCCACAAAAAATCTCATTAGAAACGTTTTCTGAGTTGCTGCCCAGAAAGTCATTAAGAGAACATTTATCCATTCTGCAAGGTACATTAAAAACCATTCAAGTCTAAGAATTAGTCATAAATAACATAAAACCATGAAAATCACTACCATCCTGAAACCTGCTGATGGCAAAGCCAGGTCTTTTAGCTGGGCAGCCAAAAGGAAGGCTGGCTGAAGAAACAGACCTTTTTTAATCTGTTGCAACTTTCAGGTGGGTTCAGCTGTGCATGGCATTTCAGGCTCTGTCAGTGCCCCTCTCCCTTGCCAATCTGCTTTTATTTGACACATTTGCTCTTTGTGTTTGTTCAAACACTACTAACGGAAGAAAGAGGCCCCCGTGGCTTTTTTCTCCATCAGCATGGCAAAACAGATGAGAAAGTGCTCTTACAGGAGAGAACTATTTGCTTGCAGTTGCATGCCCTGGCGTGTGTCAAGGTGCCTAAAGAGACAGGCACTTCAGGAGACACTAAAAAAATACTTATTTCTTGATGATTTAAGTGACTGCTGCTCCTGAAACCCCCACAGAATGCATAAGTAACCCTAAAACTTGCCCAGGGCTTCCTCCAGGGGTATGTGACTTGAGGGTGCTGACACTGTGTGTGCAGTGCCCAGCACCCAGCAGGATCCAGCCCTGAGGTCTGTTCAGGTGCCCCTGGGCAAAGCCCTTCCTGCAGTGAGGCCCCAAGGACTGTGCTGGTTGCCCGCTGGCCTTGCTGAATCATTATGATGTGAGGGGACAAAAAACCCCAACCAGCCCACCTGGACTCTTTGGACACAAAGAATTTGTGGAGTAAGATTTGAGATGGGACGAGGGGTTTGTTTGCAATTCTTTTATTTCTTTACTTTGGTCTTGAAGATGAGGTGATGGACAGTTTGCCCAGTGCCATTTACACTGAGCCACAGCTGTGCTTCCCAGCACCTGATTTTTGTGTTGTGAATTGTTGCAAACAAGATGTATTCCAGATAGTGAATTCAAGTTTTCCTTTAAGCTAACACCCTCTGTCGTTCACTCCTGCATAGCATGCATAAATAAAATGTAGCCACAGTTAAAGTGACTACTGACTTCTGTGTGGTACAAGGATTTCTAGAGTAGTGTTCTAATTTTATTTTTATTATTCTCTGAAACTGGTACAGCAGTGATCTAGTCATGTAACCTACCTTGTATATCTGTCAGAAAAAATAACATGCAACAATGTCACTTTTTAATAGTTCTGATGTAGTATGCAACTTTGAGATTTATTTTTGAAAATATTTGCAGTTCCTGCAGTGCCAAGAATGGCCTGATCACATTTTGATGCTGTAGAATGCTGAGGCTTTAGATTAACAATCAGAAGTTTGTGAAGGTGATTTATCTTATTTTTTATGCTATATTTATATATATATTTACAAAAGTTGAATGGAGTTTTGTTGTGAATGTGATTGCTCATGTTTCAGAGGTTTTGATTTCAGAGAAGGCACTCCACTTTTCTGTGTTTAAAGAGGTCATGTGAGTGGGTTATCAGAGTCTGAATTACCATATTAATCAGACACCTGAGCTTGCCTACCTCTGAATTACAGACACACACCATTCACCAGCTGTTTATGTTCTGATCAGCCTGTGCTTTGAGAATAAGGTCAAGGTAAATGAAATAGCCCTAGAATGCAATATTTGTCACTGGGAGAAGGGTGCTAAACCCAGAAGGACTTTTAGTTCTTCTCTATGAAAGACAGCTACATGGCAATTAAAGATGCAGAATAAACTACTGAGCTTTCCTCCCCGGTCTTTCAGTAGCATGACACAAGTGTCTGAAGCTCAGTTTTAGACACCTTATTTTTGCATAAAAACACCAAGCCTATTGTGCTTTCTAGCAGTTCCCATCTCCCTTGGCAAGAAAAGGGTTTAAGGATAACCTAACTTTAGGAATGCTATTTTCTAGGAGTGTGAAACCTGTCCCTCAGTGCTATTCTCCCTATGTAAGGCAATAAATCGGGAGCAAACGTTTATGAATACGATCTGCCAAAACATTCCTGTCCCTCTCACCATTACCAGCATCAAATCATCAGTATTTGTTGTTCTGTATGTAGGCGGGTGCAAGCATGGTTGATTCTTATCAGCCACATGGGATTTTAGCAGGATTAATCTCGTGAGTACTTCTGTCTTATTGCCAGCCTCTGAAGCTATTTCCAAGAACTCTCTGGGTCTGTCTCTAGCCCTCAGATCTGCTGACCACCCAAAGTTTTCCCTGAGTTTCCTCTGTGATGAAAAGAAGAGGCACTGTCCTGGGAAATGCCTTTTCCCAGTGGCAGCTGTGCTGCCATTTCTCATTTGACTTTCCAAGAGGCGTCACAAGATTAGTTACAATCTCTTTGCAGGCTGTTAATCAGGAGTGCTGCATTTCAGTGCCTTGCTGTCCCTCTGAATATGCCATTAAGTAGACAACAAACAGAATATTGTTCATATGAGTGCTACACTGGTATTAGCAAAGATATATTGATACCCCTGCCCCAAGCCCCACTGAAATAGCTGTAACACCCCCAAGGCAATTCCACATGACTACTCAGGCCAAGAGGCAAAGGGTGATGCACAGTGCTCCTCATTCCTTGCACATGGGCAGCATCGACTTTCATACTTATGTGTTGCTGATAGTTACTGCTATAGAGGGTCTTTGGGCTTTGTATAGGATTTTTAAGCATGTTATTAGTTTGCCAAAATAAAACTCCTGTTGGTATGGAACTAAGACAAGCTGGCCTGAAACTAGGACGTTTTCACTGTCTTGACAAATACATGCATCCTGATTAGCTGTGATAGGCTATGCCAGTCAATGACAAGTTATCATGCCTTAACCATGTGTGTGTAAGTCAAAAAAAGTTAGGGCATAGGTAGCCTAGCACTCACAGTACAAAAGAAGATATTTCCCCCGAAGAGAGAAGAGCCATCTAACAAGAACCTGTCTCTCCCACCAAGACAGCAGTGAGAGCCTGTCCGTGCTCAGTTCAGGTAAATCAGTGAGGGAGTGCACTCATCACTGACCTGAGCCCTCAGGCAGCTTCTTTGTTTATGTATGTATGCAGCATGTATACAAAGATCTCTAGTGTCTGTCTTTGCTGTCTGTGGTCATCTTGATATCATCTTGATATCATAAGATATAAGTTCCCACCTGCCCCAGCCCGTGATATTTGCTCTTTAAAAGCATTTTTTATTTCAGCATTTCACCTTTGCCTCGTCTAATGTGTGTGAGCTGGGGCTGGCCGTACCGGCCAGTGATACCATAGCCTGAAGTACTGCACGCCTGGCTGTGGGTTGTTCATGCGGAACCGCATCGGGCTGCTGCTGCCCTGCTTTACTCTCTGGCCCACAGAAAGTTGTATGAAGTCACTTACCAGTGCTAGGTAAATGAACATTTAGCAGGACTCAGTGCTCTTTACTCAAATATTGAACTTTCTGTCACATTTTCCAATGCTTGCTTTTATGGCTATTACTAACATTATTAAGTTAGTAATAGCTATTATTATTATTATTATTATTAGCAAGGCACACTTTACACCTTGAGCCTTGTATACAGTAAACAGAAATAAATGGTGTTGGCTAAAACAATTCCAAATCAGAATAAAAGGATAGGGGTTTTTTTCTTCTCTTTGGTCAGTGGTTGAGCTAAGTCACTGCTTTCTGATGGGAGGCATCAGAATGCTCAAAGTGCAGTTGAAATGAGGGTGAGCACAGGGACGCGTGGAGCTGTTAGCCCCTGGTAGCTTTCCCAAACACTTTCTTTAGTTCTTCAGTTTCTTTAGTTCCAAGTTTACAAGGAGGCACACAGCTTCCAGAAAGCAGTTAGAGACTTACCGCTCATCATTTGTCGCATGTATGTCAGGACACAGTGCACCTCGGAGTCTGGGCAGGCTGTTGTTAGATCCAAGTAAAGATGTTTATGAGTTCATGAAAGAGACGTCTTTAATATGTGATTACCAGCGGTGGGCTGCAGACTGTCAGCTGAGTTTCCTCAGAGTCATCAGTGAGGCCCAGCAATGACGGCAACTGCCTTCATGAAGCACAATGAGAAAAGCTTTTAAGCCCTACTTTATATTTCACACAAATGTCTTTCCTTGTGCTTGCTAATGGACCACCATTATGTGACTGAAAATGCCAATTTGTTCTGTTTGGAGGAGCTGGGCTGTATCCCTACCAGTGCTTCAGGCCTGAATAGCATTTTGCTGAAATTCTCCTAGGGGCAGCGGGATAGTTTTATTTTCACTAAGCGATAGGATTGTGCTGGGAAGCAATATAAAAAATAAGTGTTCTTGTGTATGCTTATTATCCCAAGCTAGTCAGCTGGGAAACCTAGTCAACGAGGCTGCATTTGCAGTGACGTTTGTTTGAAGAGCAGCATGAAAATTCACAGAAATATCTCCACAGCTTCCTGAGCATCTGCGGCGCTTCTGCACAGCTCACCCAGCCTGTTTCTCCAGGCTGTTTGGCTCACACAAGATGGCAAGTGAATTCACAGGTAGGCTAGCAGTCAGCAGGAATTTCCACACCTCTCTTAGGCCAGAAGCCATGTCCCTGCTGTGACCTGAAGTCAGTGACCATGTGCTCCCTGTCTCTCAGGGCTCTCTCCTGACCGAGAACCAGGTACAGGCACGCACAGCGCTTTTCTGTGCAATGTTCTGTAAACTGGCTGTGCTACGGAAATGATACAGCCAAGTGCTCGCTCAGGCAGCAAGCAGGAAGGTTCCTTATCTGTCTCTGTTGGTCTGCTCTTATGCAAATACCTGCATTTGCCGTGTCAGGAACACCAAACAATATTAGAGACTTACCTTTCGTTCTTTGGAAAGTTTAGCCTGTAATGGCTTGTATTGTGATTTTGCTTGTAAAAACGGCTGGCTTAGGTGGATGCTAAAGCTTTCATTTCTATATCAAGGATCCAATCCTGTCACAACAAAATGTGTGGGATTCTTTCCATTGATTTCAATAGGACACAGCAGCTGCTGTGTATTTCGCATTTATTTCTATGCGAACCAAGGAAAAGCTCATTCATTTTGGTTAGAAAAAGAATTGCACGCAGCCTTATCCTTCCCCCATACCGCACCTCCCCCCCAGGAGGTACATAACATGGAGGTTACAGGGTGGAACACTAAACAGGTATGTGTGCCCTTTTGCTTTTATTTATCAGAATATCTCTTGCTCTAGTAGGGCTAGTTTCTGAAAATGGCTTGGCCATGTTCACTGTTCTACAGTAGTCATTTCCCTGCAGGACTAGGTTGGTTCAGAACTGTGAAAATGCCTGTGATGTGGATTTCATATGCCCCATTTGAATGTTTCTATTCTTTATTTCTGTTTTTTATGCCTTTTGAATATTTTTGTCTTGCATTTGGATATGTGAACGGCATAGTTTTGTTCAACTGAACTCCTGTTCTGCAGATTATCTCCAAACCGTAACTCAAGCTGTTTAAATGTGAGTGGCTTTTTAAGACAAATCTAATCAGTGTTTCTCTTGGGAGTGAAACCAAATGAGCTTTCAATTCAGTGCAATTATTTTACAAATCTTTGTTCATTTAATTCCTCTGAAGTGGAACAATCAGAAGAAATGGGTCGGAACTACAGTGCAAACAGGAAATTACAGTTTCTTAACCTAAAGAAAATGAGATTTTCAGACGCATTTATTTATTTATTTATTTACTTATTTACTTACTTATTTTTAAACCTTATTCTTCTGTGATGCATCCTGGTGGTGCTATATGGCAGAGCGTAGCAGTCTTGAGAGAACCAGTAGAACAATGTCAATGCCTCTCACAGCAGAACCACGTAGGCAAAGCCTCAGATACCGTAAATAAGCTCAGCTCTGTTGATTACCCTGGACCTACACTGGTTTAGAGCAGCAAAGAACTTGAAGTTCACTGGAATGAAAGGACGAGTGAGGTATCGCTTCTTGGGTAATACAATGACTTATGTTATTGTTAGTCACCTAACGGATTCAGGAAGACTTCTAGCAGTGCCGCTAAACACTCCTTTTTGGCAACAAAGGATGATTGATTATGTACCAGAATTTCTACTTTGTGTATTGACCATCTTCCCCATAGGACCTGACTCTCTCTGTGTCTTGGCTATTTATTACAGCAACACACGGTCTGTGAGGTGTACTGCCTCAGCTGACTGAAAAATGGTGGTTGTTTTTATCTCAGGTTGTATCAGCTCTGAAAACTAGTGCCAGGAATTGGCCTCAAGGTGTGGAAGGACAGCTCTGACATAACGTCTGCTTGTAGCTTGGGGCCTGATTCAACTCAGTGAAATCAGTGAAGCTGAACTCCGCATCAGTACTCTGAGTCCAAGCTAGCAGAGTGCAGGGCAGATTTACAGAACTAAGGTCACAATCTCAGCTGGCCTGATCCTCTTCTTAGATCTACTTTTTGCCTCACAGATTAAGCATTCTTCAAAATGCTGTCCTGCTGAACACAGAAGGACACTGCAGTGAATCTTCCAGCCAGTGATGAGTTTTGAACGCTTCCAAGTCTATCATGGGCTCAGGGTTTCATCCTACGATGGACTAAGTCAAAGCTCTGAAAAACTCCTGTTGCAATTACCTCCGGGGTTTCTGGTGCATTTGGGAGAAGTTACTGCTGCATCATCTGTCTTTTTTTTTTCTTTTTTCTTTGTTTCTCAGAGGTGACTCTTGATTAGCCTGAAAACTCACAAGCCAGCTAGTCCCAGAGTTAAAGGGAGCTTCAAGACAGACTAACTGGAGAAATCAAAAGCAGCTGGAGAATATCTGTGTGAAATTATTTCTTTCTCAGAAGATTGTGAAAGTACACGTTATAAAGAAGTGCAGTTTATGGACTCAATAATTGTGAATTTTTCCCCCCAGTTTTGCTTCTTTTTTTGATTTTAAAGAAACTAGCTTAAGATTATGTATAATTTTTATGGTCATTTAGCAATTGTGTTATTGGCAGTATTTCTCTAACTCACAGGCATCTAGTTAACACAACAAAATGGAACTATTTAAAGACCACAGCATGATACAAGAGGCAATTTCATGATATGTAAGTAAAGGCAAATAACAAGACAGGCAGTGTCACAAAATACAGAAAAAAAGGAAGGCTGTTTCCCCATTTTCCCTCCTGAAAATACTCTAAGCCATGCACTACAACCAACTAACTGAAGACAAAGATTTCCTAAAATGTATTGAGTGGAAAAAAAGGATTAATAGAAAATATTTTGCGAAGCATCACCCCAGCTTGCTAGCCATTTTCTAGCAGCTATAGGATATTTTTAAGCACAGATATTCACTCTGAATTGATGTTGGAGAGATCGCACTTAGTGTTATACTCTGAAGGAAGAAAGGGATACCGCAAAACTAGAATGGGAGAGCTCTAAGAAGCAAAAGTTTTCAGGGGAAGCCAAAGGAGTGCTGACTCTTTGCCATATCCCTCGGGTTGGTACATAATATTCCTGCATCATCTGCTTTGCTGATTGGTGAGAGGATAAAAGCATTTCATCTTGGCAAGGTCTTTTGACCAGAGGTTGTGTACTGGGTCTGGCTGATACGGAGTTAATTTTCCCCACAGCAGCCCTCCCAGTGCCGTGCTTTGTATTTGTAGCTAGAAAGGCGCTGATAACACAGCTAGAAAGGCGCTGATAACACACCAGCGCTGGCACAGCACCCAGGCTGTCTCTCCAGCATTCCCCCTCACAGCAGGCTGGGGTGGGCAAGAGCTTGGGGTGTCATAGCCAGGACAGCTGGGCCAAACCGACCAAAGGGATAGTCCATACCACATGAGGTCTGCTCAGATATAAAAGCTAAGAGAAAGAAGGAGAAGGGGGACATTGGCTATTAGGATGTTTGTCTTCTGGAGCCACTACTATGCGTACTGAAGCCCTGCTTCCCAGGAAGCTGCTGGACATTGCCTGCTGATGGGAAGCAGAGAATAAATCTTTTTTTTTTACCCCTTTACTTCTGCACGTGGCCTTTGCTTTATTAAATGCTTTTTATCTTGACCCATGAGTTCTTTCCATCTTATTTCCTCCCCTCCTAGCTGGTTGAGGAGGGAATTGATAGAGCAGCTTGGTGGGCATGTGGTGGCCAGCCAGGGTCAACCCAACCCACTATGGTCCTTTTTGGTGCCCACCATGGCTCCTCAGGAATTCAAGGTAAGGACAGTAACTGGGAGATGAAACAGACAAAACATGGACTGAATAGAGCTAGAGAGCAAAGAGTATAATCGTTGTGGGGAATTTTGCTGGTTGTAATTGTAGTGAAGGGGCGAGGGGTGGATTGTGTGTAAATCGTCCACTTTTGTTGGTGTTGTGGTGATGTTATTTTGGTGTGGGGAATTCTTTTTGTTGATATAAGTGAAGTTTGTGAAGATTGTAAATTGCGTGATGAATATGTACTTTAGTGAGAATTCTTAAATATATGATTCACTGAGGCGAGGGATAGAATATATTGGGTTTTGCGAGGCACAGTTCTGGTAGTGGGGGGGCTGCAGAGGTGCTTTGGTGAGAAGGTGCCAGAAGCTTCCCCTTTGTCAGACAGAGCCGATGCCAGCCGGCCGCAAGACAGACTTGCCTCTGGCCAAGGCTGAGCCCATCATTGACGGTGGTAGCACCTCTAGGGCAACATATTTAAGAAGGGGGGGAAAATCCCCAAAACCTAGCAAGTGCAGCCAGGAGAGAGGGGCGAGGAGGTGTGAGCGCAGCACCCTGCAGCCCCCGGCCGGGCAGGAGGGGCAGGGGGGGCTCCAGGCGCCCAGCAGAGACGCCCCGGCAGCCCCTGGCGAAGCCCCCGCTGGGGCAGGCCGTGCCCCCGGCCCATGGCGGCGAACGGGGGAGCAGATCCCCCCCCGCAGCCCGCGGGGGACCCCAGGCCGGGGCAGGGGGTGCCCGAGGGAGGCTGCGACCCGCGGGCAGCCCGGCCGGAGCAGCTCCTGGCAGGGCCTGTGGCCCCGCGGGGGGGGAGCCCGGGCCGGGGCAGGTTCGGGGCCTGTGACCCCGCGGGGGGCCCGGGCTGGAGCCGGCCGGGCCTGAAGGGCGGCACCGCGGGGGGGCCCGGCCGGGGCGGTGCGTGAAGAGCTGCAGCCCGGGGGAAGGGCTCCCGCGGGGGAAGGTCGCGGAGGAGCCGCTCCCGTGGGAGGGACCCCGGGCTGGAGCAGGGCAGAGTGTGGGGAGCCTCCCCCGAGGGGCAGGGGCGGCAGGGACCGCCTGAGGGACACCCCAGCCCCAGCCCCGTCCGCCGGCCCGCGGGGGGGGGCGGGGAGCGGCAGAGAAATCGGGAGCGGAGCTGAGCCCGAGGAAGAATTTGGTGAGTGAACTGACAGCTGAGAAGTTTTACTTGCTAGAAAAGAACAAAAATGAAAATAAAATGAGAAAGGAAGCTGAGAGAGAAGATTACGTTTAATAACCAGGTAGCTGAGGACCAAAGTCTGAAAGACTGTAACATAAAGGGTTGCTTTTTCTTTCTCCTCCCCCGCCCCCCTCCCCCTTCAGAGGTGCTGGAGCTCCAGATTTTCCCTTTCTTATTGATTATAATCTCCAGCTGCAAACTATCACTGATGCTTTGCTTAATTATGGACAGAGTGGAACAAAATTGATATTAATTTGCATATAAAACTGCAAAATACTTTGTTCAAATTAGACATGGTAATTCATGATTGTGTTTTCAAGAGGTGTCTATCAGAGATCAATAATTGTAAGTCACTGAGCTAAATCATCAGTAGTGCTTTGCTGAACATAACTATTTTGATGGATGATATCCTGCAGCTGTCAACATGTTGGACCTACTTGTTGAAGGCTCTCAGAGGACTGGTTTAATGATTGTACAATTGAAGCAAGAGCTAAACTTGGAAAGAAAATTTCATGAAAATTAGGAAAATATCGGAAAGAAGGAATATTTTTTTCCCTGAATAAGTATGTTTTCACTTATATCTAACAATTCAGAAAATGGGAAAGTGAAAAGGTATTTCTTTTTTCCTGTCATCTTCAATACCTAGGCAACTGGCCAAACTCTGCCAGTTGAAACCTACTAGTAAATAGGTTCAAATAAGAACATAATTAACACATAGGAATAAATATGAGAACTGGAAAATGTTGCCAATTTAACTACACTACAGGACTCAGGATGGTTTTCCGTCTCTTAATGCCTACTGCTATGACAATGACTGATGACAGTAAACAGCAATCAAACCTTTTTGTCAGTTTGCTGTGTGTACTTCATGCTATTAGCCAAATGTGTTTAGAGCGTTAGTGGTTCTGTGTCAACATTTCTCTGTTTTGTCTGTGTAGCTCTACATTTTAAATGTGTTTGTTCAATCTCTTTTGGGGATTATTTAGCAGAATTAAATCTGTGAGCTTTGCAACTAGTTACATTTCATTTTGGACATAATTTCAAATATAATTACTAGCCACATCACTAAGGCTGCCTTTGAAGAGGTATAGCCCCGATACCAATGTTTGGAACACTGATATTTATAAAAGCACTATATTAGCAAACCGAGTTTTCATTTGGGTAAACTTTCACCAACTAAATGCCTGTTCCAGCATCTTTAGTGGGTTAGCTAAATACTGTGGTGCTTAGGAGTTGTACAAAGCCCTCAGCAGCACCTGTGCCTCAGAAAGCAAACAATGCAAGAGGACCAGAAGGAGGGGTGATTGGTTCAGCAGCTCCCTACTATATGATGGCCACACCATGCCAGAGCATGGAGAGTGCTGGAGCCATTCTGGTCCCCTCTCACCTTGTGTATGCCTGCAGCACACACTTTGTATGTATGGTGGAGAGGGGCTCTTTTGTTTGACTTGACATGTAATGGGAACATGTGTAATAAGCCTTCTTAAAATTGCAGCAAGTTTAAACCTTCTGTTGCCCTTTTAGGGCATTTTTCAATGCCTGAATGATGCTTGCATCCTACCACTTTGTCCTTCTCTTCATGAACTCCCAACTAACCCTACCTTCCTCCTCGAGGGGATTTTCTTCCCCTTGTCTTCCTCACCATTCCCTACTTTCTCCAGCAGCTTCACCCCTGCTTTGCTCCATGTTCTCCTCTGTTGTTTTTGTTCTGCTTTAGTGAGGCATGCCTTGCTATTTGGACATCAAATGGTTTTATGGCATATTTTGCTGGGAGGTGGTAAGGAGACCCCTGTCCCAGCTATCCTGCACTAGCATCCATAATTGCTCTGAGCAGCTTCTCCTCCCAAACTGTCACTTCAGTGGGAGAGTAGCTGGACTCTCTCAGCTCTATTTACTGCTCTGTGAAGTTGTACCCTACTCCCCAGTCAATCAGGTGCATGTGGTAGCAGATGGTCACTTGCTGATAAAAATTCAGTGAGCTGTTGGGAGCTTAACTAAGTCTCTCTTCTGTGCTTACAGTCAATGGGAACAGTTGACATGGAATCTGTGACTGGAGGACCTCCGGTTATTTTTACAAAGAGGAACATGTAGCTGGAAGCAGGAGCTGGTTAAAGCACGGTTACTTGCTAGGAGCACAGGAAGGGCAGTGCTGATGGGGAACCAGCAGTTGTGATTTGGTACCCACTAATAGCTCTGTTGTTCCAGGTAGTGCCTTTTCTGAAGTATGCATGAAGAATGCAGTATTTCTCAGGGAATACAACTTCTTCCAGAGGCCCAAAGGGCTTCACATGAATTTGATGAGTGGATACTGTTTTTCCTGGTACTACTAGAAATTATATTTTCCCAGAATTTTTTTTTAATGTATTTGCTATACAAAAGCTTTTAGCATAGAAAGGGCTGTTTGTTCTAATGCAACAGGAAAATTTAATGTTGCTTATGTCTTTTTTTATGTCTATTTTAACATAAAATAAAGTACATAAAGAATATTGGTGTTGGAATTTTAGTTTTTAATTAAGGCTTCTACCCCTTTACAGAACTGTAAATGTAGGTTTAGTATTTCTACAGAGAATGATGGTTCTAGAAAGAGCCCAGGAGAGAGAAAGGAAAACAACCAGTGCAGACTGTACATTTATACACTGAGAAATCAACTACCTGTTCTAAAACGTATGCAAGTCAGATTAATCTAAAAATTGAGAAATCACAGAAAGGTCAGAGTTGGAAAGGACCTCTGAAGATCATCTAGTCCAATCTCCTGCTAAAGCAGGGTCACCTGGAGCAGATTGCACAGAATTGCATCCAGGTGGGTTTTGAATGTCTCCAGAGAAGGAGACTCTGCAACATCTCTGAGCAGCCTGCTCCAGTGCCCTGGCACCCTCAAGGAAAAGATGCTTTTCCTCACATTTGGAAGGAACTTCCCGTGTTGCAGTTTGTGCCTGTTGCCCCTTGTCCTGTCGCTGGGCACCACTGAAAAGAGCCTGGCCCCATCTTGACACTCGCCCTTAAGATACTTGTAGACACTGATAAGATCCCTTCCCAGTCTTCTCTTCCCCAGGCTGAAGAGTTCCAGCTCTCTCAGCCTTCCCTCATAAGGGAGATGCTCCAGTCCCCTCATCACCTTTGTATCTCTCTGTTGGACCCTCTCCAGTAGTTCCCTGTCCCTCTGGAACTGGGGAGCCCAGCACTGGACCCAGCACTCCAGATGTGGCCTCACCAGGGCAGAGCAGAGGGGGAGGATCACCTCCCTCAACCTGCTGCTCCTCCTAATGCCCCCCAGGATCCCACTGGCCATCTTGGACACCAGGGCACACTGCTGGCTCATGGGCAGCTTGGTGTCCTCCAGGATTCCCAGGTTCTTCTCTGCAGAGCTGCCTTCCAGCAGGTCAGCCCCAGCCTGTGCTGGTGCATGGGGCTGTCCCTCCCCAGGTGCAGGACCTCACACTTGCCTTTGTTGAACTTCATCAGGTTCCTCTCTGCCCAACTCTCCAGCCTGTCCAGGTCTCGCTGAATGGCAGCGCAGCCTTCTGGTGTGTCAGCTGCTCCTCCCAGTTCTGTATCATCAGATCATCATCAATGCTGAGGGTACATTCTAATAATCCTGTATTAAAAAAAAAGATAGTTATATTGACAATGCATTATTTCCTTGAACAAAAAAATAGTATTTAAACAAACATGCATGTTATGATAAATGCTTAGATAAATTTAGTTAACATTGCTTTCCTTCATTAAACATTTTTTCTCTCAGAGAGTTACTTCCGTGATGTAATGATTTGAAGAGAATCCTTTGATTAAGGGAAGCAAATCGAAGTACTGTGAAGATGTATTATAACTTTAACATAGTATTTTCTCTAAATTTTCTTACCCCAGTACCACTGAATACAATGACAGACTTTACAAAGTGATGCGTTCTAGATGTGGACATCCATTTTTGTTGATTCCGCCTGATCTCCATATTGTCGAGATATGGAACCTTCTGGAAATCTCCACAGCTTTTTCCTGGATTTCCTTCCCAGGTTTCTTCCCTGACGTGGCAACCTGAACACGGGGGCTAGGTGTATGACCAGACCTTGTAGGCGTAGGAAGCCATGACCTGCAAAGTGTGTGTGTCTATGTATAGCACCTGGCAAGTTTAACTGGTGCTTGAGCTTTTTGAGGGACCATAGCAACCTGGTGCTTGGTGGAACTGAAGAGCAAACACATGCCTTTCAAATGCTTCCCATCTTTCCAGGCTTTTCTGTCCCAATCCCCCAAAAAAGCCTGTTACTCTGAAGACTGATGTGATAGCTACATGAGAAAGAGACCTCAAGTTTTTGATGGGGTTTTAA